>NC_050448.1:9601875-9901875 GCF_903995425.1 Onychomys torridus
ACCCAAGTAAAGGGTGAAAGAAAGGCAGAGAAAGTTCTCGGCCTGTCGGGGCGGCCAGAGCGCAGGTCCTCTCAGACAGGCCACTGGGGCTGGCAGAACTGCAGCAGAGAGCCAGACTTACCTGAGGGAGGGGCCGCTCTACCTCCCGAATATGTCCGAAGTCCTGACAGCAGCACTGTACAGTTGGTCACAGAACTGGAAAGGTAAACAGAGCACCTGGAATACTCACCACCCCCTTCATTCTTCCCTCCCTCACAGCAGTCAAACTGCCCTAACCTTTTCTTGGAGTAGAAATCGTTCTAGGGATATGAATATTTATCCAAATAATATTGAAATTCTTTCCTAAACAAGTCCATAGAAAAACAAAGAACAAGCCGGTGTAGTGGCGCATGCCACTCGGGAGGCAGAGGCAGGTGGATTTCTTGAATGTGAGGCCAGCCTGGTCTACAAAGTGAGATCCAGGACAGCCAGGGCTACATAAGAGAGAAACCCTGTCTCAAAAACCCAAAACTAAAACCAAAGAAAAGAAAAAAAAAAGTGTTCAAGCTAAGCTAAACATAAAAAGAAAAGAATAGAACAAGGTTGTGAGGTTGAGGTTCAACCACATGTGTAAGTTGATCAACAAGGTCACACTTTTGGGCTGTGGTGTATTTGCCTAGCACATGTAACACCCTGGGTTTGATCTCAGTATAGAAAGGAGGGGGGCGGGCAGTGGTGGCACACACCTGTAATCCCAGCACTTGGGAGGCAGAGGCAGGTGGATCTCTGTGAGTTCGAGGCCAGCCTGGTCTACAAAGAGAGTTCCAGGACAGCCTCCAAAGCTACAGAGAAACCCTATCTTGAAAAACCAAAAAGAAAGAAAGGAGGTGGGGGTAAAACTTTTATTTCCTACATGTTTTCTCACATGGAAAACAAAAGGAATATCATATTCATGGTGTTGTTTGGTAAGTGAAATGTGAATAGAAACATCAAGAAAAATATAAGGGCTGGACAGATATCTCACTGAGTAAGAGTGGCTTTCTGCAAATATACAAGGATCTGAATTCCCATCTCAGCACCATCTAAAAATCCAGATGTGGTCACTCAGATTGCTGTAAATCCAGTACTGTGGGACAGGAGGACCCCTGGGGGTTGCTGCCGCCTGCAGGTTCAGTGAGAGACCCTGTCTCAAAGGAATAAAATGGAGGGGGATCAAACACAATACAGACATCTTCCTCTGACTTCTGTATCTGCACACATGTGTGTATACACCACATACATACACACAATACAGACATCTTCCTCTGACTTCTACATCTGCACACATGTGTGTATACACCACATACATACACACAATACAGACATCTTCCTCTGACTTCTGTATCTGCACACATGTGTGTATACACCACATACATACACACAATACAGACATCTTCCTCTGACTTCTGTATCTGCACACATGTGTGTATACACCACATAAATACACACAAGTTAATTAATATGAAAAATATAACAGTAAAAATCTGACAAGATAGGGATCAAATTTAGCATTTTTCCATACCCTTTGACTCAGTAGTTGCGCTTTCGGAATTGACCCTAAAAAGTCAATGGGCGAGCCACAACACTGGCATTGTTTCCCATGGAGAAAATCAGAGATGTATCACACAGAACGTGTCAGTCCCATGCTCAAGACTCCTCCTCTAACAGAAACCACCCTGGCTACACAGTCCCTTGCTGAGTGGAGAAGGGCATTGAAAGGATCAGGAAAAGGGTCCTGAACCATAGGCTGACCAGCCTGGACTTTACCTGACCCAGAAAGCCTAGCTAAATGGTTGGTACTGGTTTGTTCAGCCAACCAGACTTTCTCTTTATGACCTAATCTCTCCTTTCTTTCTCTACTCGTGTATATGTTCATATGAGTCCGTACTCTTGTGGGTACACGTGTGAGTGTCTGCACATGGAGGCCGGAGCCCACTTCAGCATCATTCTTCAAGAGCTATCCACCAGATCTCCCTGGACCCTGGCTACCGGATTAAACAGGGCTTGCTGCCCAGGAAGCCCAAGGGACCCACCTGTATAGTCTCCCATGGTGAGATTACAAGTCCTGACGTTTTTATATGAGTGCTGCGGCTTGACCTCAGACCTCATGCTAGTTTAAGAACACTGTACCCATGGAGGCATCTCCCTAGCCTGAAGTACATCTTTTTAATAAATAACATAAGTTTACTAATATACAAGTAAAATACTTACCCAGGTAGTAAAATAGTTACTTGTAAGTGTGCTAATATATGATAAAGCTTATCAAGGAAGGTATTAGCAGCACTGTGCTTTTACCCATCAGCCCTTCCATCTCTTATTAAGAAGGTATTAGCAGCCCTGTGGTTTTACCCGTCAGGCCCTCCATCTCTTATTAGGAAGGTATTAGCAGCCCTGTGGTTTTACCCATCAGCCCCTCCATCTCTTATTAGCAGTGGTGGTGCTCAGCATATGCTTTTGATGGACAGCTTGGGAAATATGTGTGGGACAATGAAGTCTTCTACTCATGAAGTCCACTGTCCTGGATTTTTACACACTCTCAAATTGCCCTCTGTAGGAAATTGATGTTGGTTCTGTACTCAAATCAGAAGCTCAGTTTCTAATGAATAGACTTCTTTACATAGGTAATATAGATTTTTAAGAAACCACATGGGCTCATTAAAAGTTAATAAAAATGTGAAGTTAATATCCTGAATTTCCCTCAGCCACTTCGTTGATTTTGAAACAAGTCAGTCTGTAAAATAAAGCTCTATATAATGTTTATCTCGTGTGCTTTGGTCTCCTTCTCTTGGAGGGACAAGGGACAGGTATTCAGTATTCAATATTTAAATGTCTAACATGTTCAAAAATAGATAGATAAACACTACATAATTTTAATAACATGGAGAACTTGCTAATAGATGTTAATATTTACTCAGCTATAAGCAGTTGTCTGTGCTGAGGCACACTCCTAGGGCCATCCATGAAATATACACAGTAGATATCACACCTAGCCAAAGTAAATAGAAAAGAAGTGTCCAGTCCCCAACAGGCCTCTGTGACCTCACCAGCAGTGCCACGCATGCTCCGTGTCCCTTGAGAGTGCTCCCTAACTTGAAGCTCCTCTGCTGTCCCCTCTCCAAGTTCACCTTCTGCTTCCCGAAAATAACAGCTACCAGAAATGAGACCGCCAATGGTCAGCTGCGTCAAGCTTCTGCCCTTCAGGCTTGATGTGTGTGTGGGGGGGGGGGGCAAAATCAATATCAAATATTTTCCTCAATCACTTCTCCAAGATGTGTTTGTTTGTTTTTCAGACAGGGTCTCACTGTGTAGCCCTTGCTGGTAGAACTCTCTCTGTAGACCAAGCTGGCTTCCAATGCATGAAGATCCTCTTGCTTCTACCTCCATGTAGAGTAAAATGTCCAAGTCCACTTCCAGGTTTGAAAATCTACCAAAACCCACCAATCCCTGAGCACAAAATCCCATCAGTCCCCAGATTTGGATTGACACCTTACCAATCCCGACCCTGGAAAACTCGTCCCCACAAGAAACCCCATATAAGCCCACCTCCTGCTCAGTTCTCACAGATACCCTGCTGTGTCTCTCCCAATCAATCTCTTGTGTGAGGTTTGGTGTGCGGTGTGACTTTGTGGTACTCCTTGGTTCCTGACCGCCAGGATACCTTTCCCCTCAGAGCTGCAACACTTACACTTCTGAGTGTTATGATTAAAGATGTGTGCCTGAATGGATTCTCTCTGAAGGATTTCTCCATCAGATCAACGTTTAGGATGTAAATATGACATGTCTCCTTACAGCTTTCATGTTTGCCGTACATGATGATCCACGCCTGTAATCCCAGCACTCAGGAGGCAGAGCCAGGCGGATCTCTGTGAGTTCAAGGCCAGCCTGGGCTACAGAGCCAGATCCAGGACACCCAGGGGCTACACAGAGAAACCCTGTCTTGAAAAACCAAAAAAAAAAAAAAAAGAAAGAAAGAAAAAAAAAGAAAGCTTTCGTGTTTTAAGCCAGATAGGTTATTATTTTATAGTTAGTTAAGGGCCTAAAGATGCGGCTCAGTGGGTACAGTGCTTTCCTAGCATATACAAGGCCCTGGCTTCCATCACATAAACAGGGCATGGTGATATACATCTATAATCCTAGCATTTAGGAAGTGGAAGCTGGAAGATCAGAAGTTCAAGGTAATCTTCAGCTATGACACAAGGATTTAAGGTCAACCTGGGCTACATGAGACCCTATCTCAGAATATCAGCAACAACAAAGTATATATAATGCTGGTAAAAATACAGCAAAGTCATAAACCCAGTAACAAGGGCTGGGGTGTAGCTCAGTAGTTGAATGCTCATCTAATGTATGCAAGGCCCTGAGTATCACACGCAGCACTGAGTGACATTCAGACTAGGATAGAAAATACCTAGCTTTCTCTTTTTCTTCTATACCTGTGCTTAAATTGTCTTCAAACATTTGATACCATGTTTAAAAGAAGAAAAACCAAGGTAGGCTTGATGGCACAAGCCTTTGATACCAGCATTTGGGAGGCAGAGGCGGAAGATCTCTCTATGGTTTACATAGTAAGGTCCAGGACAGTTAGGGTACACAGTGAGACTCTGTTTCAAAATAAATGAATAAATTAAAAGAAAGGAAAAGAAGAAAAAGCAAATTTTTCATACTCTTACATACAGTTAATACGGTACTCAACACAGATCCTCTCTGGGCACCAACAAGTGTAGTCCTTGCCAGTAAGGGACCAATCAGTTCTTCATACACCCACTCAGTTACTTACGGTTTATTTCAATCCTGACAGGATCTGCTTGGGATTAGGGTTCAGTCCCACAGGATTAGAACTCAATCTCATAAGTCTGCTCCTGTGTCAAATGCCAGTAGCAAACTCCAGGCTGCGGACCAGGCTTCTGAAGAAGTGGACATAAACTGCCCGTTAGTTAACTAGGGTAAGTCATATGTTATTCCAAACTCAGGCTAACACTTTGCTTCCCTATTTATCAGAAGGGACATTCTAGGTGCCAGGGATGTGGCTCAGTTGGTGCAATGCTTGCTCAGCACACACAAAGCTTTGCATCTTGTCTCCAGTACTGCATAAACCCTGGCATGGTGGGACAGTGGTCTCGACACTCCAGAAGCAGAGCCCGGAAGATAAGATGTTCAGAGTTCTTTTTGGCTAAACACTAGTTTGAAGTCAATCTGGAATATATAAAACCCTGTCTCAAATCAATAAATATATAGGAAAATAAATAAATAAATAAATAAATAAATAAATAAATAAATAGAATGGCAATCGCAAGGAATACAGATAAAAGCCAGGAGAGAGTGGTGCACAGGGCGGGGTCTCTCTTGTGAGCTGGGAAGCATGGGAAGGCAGGCGGTCGGGCATGTTGCCGATGACATCCTAGATGTCTTTGGGCGTTCAGCTCCTTAGATGCTCCCTGAACCATGGGATCTTCTTGGAGGCTCCAACATCTTCAGCAAGATTGGTTCCCTCCTTGGACATTGGTGACCAGCTCAAGGCTGAGGACTAGGCTGAAAGCCCTCCGAACATGTTGCAGGAGTCTGTGCCGTGACATAGTATAGAAGGGGAATTCATAATGAACAGAAACTGGTTCCTTGCAGTTCCCAAAGAGGCCTTGGGTGGGGTGTTCCTGTTACATCATCTGTGGTGGAAGGGTGGGAAGAGGCCAAGAGAGGCCTGAAAAGATCTGTGAAAAGGAACTTGAGCTGCTGGTAGTGGCCATACCTAATCCCAGCACTTGGGAGGCAGAGCCAGGCGGATCTCTGTGAGTTCGAGGCCAGCCTGGTCTACAGAGCAAGATCCAGGACAGGCTCCAAAGCTACACAGAGAAACCCTGTCTTGAAAAAAACAAAAAAAAAAAAAGAAAAGAAAGAAAGAAGAAAGGACAAAGAAAGAAAGAAAGAAAGAAAGAAAGAAAGAAAGAAAGAAAGAAAGAAAGAAAAGGAAGTTGATGTAGTCATTCGATAAGCCTTCTTCCTCGATAATGTCAAGAATTCAGTCCTACTGAACCAAGGAGGAGTTCCTGCCTTTTGGGAGGATGCATTCAAACCATACCATACATCTTGGTCTTTTTGTTAGCTAGCCCCAAATCTCTGCCATGCCATTAGCATCTGTTAAGTTTCAGAACTGAAATGACTCGTAAACAACTTGTGTTGATATTGGTCACCAGCCTGTGTGACTGGGTCCTGGAGCCTGTGAGAAGTAGGGCCTGGGAAGGAAGGGCTTTGGGAGAGTGCCCTTGAAAAGGATATTGGGACCCTGCCCCAAGGTCTCCTGCCTAGGTGACCAGACCTCCTCTCCCGCATACTCATTATCATGATATTTTATCTTGCCACAGACCCAAAGGCAGCAGAGCTCTGCGTGGGGAGTGAGACCTGTAATTGTAAGCCTAATAAACCTCCTTTTAAATTGACTTTGAGGCATTTCGTCATCAAGAGGGCCTGGGGAGATGGCTCAGTGGTTAAAGCGTTGGCCAGGCAACCGTGAGAAATGGAGTTTGGATCCCCAGATCCACAAAACCGCCAGGTGGGCATGGAGACCTGTCTCTAGTTCTAGCTTCAGAACTAGAGATCCCCTGAGCAGGGTGGCTGGCGAGGTTTGGGTGAGAGGCCCTGCCTCAGAGGATTAGGGAGAGAAGTAATAAGAACTGACTCCTGGCACCAACCTCAGGCCGGCATAGCACATGCACCATGTCACCCTTCACTGGTGTGCCCACTCACACGCATGCACATGTGTGCATGCACACACTTGTACACACACAAAAATGGGGGAGAAAAGAAGGCTTGAGGATGTAACTCAATGACCAAGAGCTTACCTAGCATTTACAGGCCCTGAGTTCAATCCTTCACATCCTAAAATTTAAATTAAAAAAAAACAAATTTAAAGCCAATCAAATGCCAGGCAGAAAGAAGGTCGGACGGAGGTGAGAGAAGCAGATGTTGTTCTGGAGGAGGCTCTACAGAGGCAGGGGCGTGGACAGCAGGACAAGGACTCAGGCTCCGAGTGCTGCTGTGGAAAGGCAGACATGTGAGCCAAGAGTCAGGAGGTCATGGTGGCTGAATCGAAGGCCTGGAGATGCTGGTGAGGTGGGGCCGGGCTCAACAGGCCAAGGAAGGAGCTGAAGAAGGAAGTCAGAGAGGGACCTGGGGTCTGAAGTGTGGTGCAGTGGCCTCCTGGGTTGTGACTTTCAAGGCTGTCCACCCAGGGTTGTATTCTTACCTGGTCAGTGAAAGGCTTCTGCCTAACTCCACTCAGGTGGAAGACTGTTCCAGTATGCCGCTGCTTTGGTGTGCTGCTGCTGCTGCAGGACACCAAATCTATGCGCTCTCCACACCTGGCTGACATTCTCGGCCTCTCTTGCTTAGGAGAAGCCAAAACCTAGGTGAAGCCAGTTAGTTCCAGGCCTAGATTGTAAAGCCTTCTTCGTGTATGCATTCCAGCCTTTCCACTCTGGAAACCATACGCTGACAGGCACTATTGGTCTCAATTCATGGCTGTCAGTGGAACCAGGCATCTGTCCTGGACTCTGAGGAGAAGAGGAACCAAGCCTGCATCCCTTATGGATCTGCGTGTCCGTCTAAGACCAGGGCTACCCACCCGAGGTCACTCTCACAGCGCCTGCAGGTTTTCCAGGGCCACAAGAGGGTTGTCATAGAGAGAAATGCCACAAGGCACTATCTTATGTGTCTTACATATATGAGCCCTCACAGACACAGAGACTGTTTCCATGGTAATATTGTTTGTCTCTTATTTATTAATTTAATTATTGTATGGTGGGAGGCCCATAAGTGCCATGATACAAATGTGCAGGCCAGAGACTAACAGGAGGAAGTCGGTTCTCTTCTTCCAGCATTCAGGTCCATGGTCAACTCAAGGCAGGGGTGGCAGCAACCTTTCACCCATGTGTCTGGCTGGCCTGTGCTCGACGCTTGTTTGGAACATTGACTATGTAGATGGGTAGAAACGAGGGCTCTATACTCTTGTTTCTGTAACAGCAGCAGCCCCTCAGTGTGCTCTCTGCACCCGTGTGTGTGTGTGTGTGTGTGTGTGTGTGTGTGTGTGTGTGTGTGTGTGTGCCAGGCCCCTGTAAGGAAAGAATGAAAACAAGAAGTGGGAAGCGACAATCAGAAGTGACTTCTGTGTAGTCACCATTAATGCAAGGGAGCTTGCACGTCTCTCCATGTTTAAAAGGAGGCAGCAGGCCATTTAGGTCCCAAAGCCCAAGAATCATGCAAGTGTGGAGAACCTAAATTGTAAACACAGCCATGGGATGAGAGCATAGGATGTTAGTCTCAATGATGCAAGATGGGGTTTGTTGGGGTTTTTTGTTTGTTGGTTGGTTGGTTGGTTGGTTGGTTGGTTGGTTGGGTTTTTTGAGACAGGGTTTCTCTGTATAGTTTTGGTGCCTGTCCTGGAACTCACTCTGTAGACCAGGCTGGCCTGGAACTCACAGAGATCCGCCTGGCTCTGCCTCTTGCATGCTGGAATTAAAGGCATGCGCCACCACCACCCGGCTGCAAGATGGTTTTTAAAGGAATTCAGAAGTGACAAAATTAAAAGAAAATTCACAAATAAAATTAAGGCAATTATATTTTTCCCCTCCTTCTCAACCTGACAGTTTACCCCGCTGTCATGGCGGCAGAGGTGTGGGTTGTGGAAGATTGGACAGTTTGCAATGCCAGAATTCTAGGAGACTGAGGCAGGCAATCTCAAGCTCAGGGCCAGAACAGGATACCAGGAAGGCCCGGAAAAGAAGGAAAGGTGTGGATAGGGAAAACCGTGAAGGCAGGGCATATGGGAGTGTGGGTATGGGGGGTTCTGGGTTGGAAAGTCTAGGCTGTATTAGATGTCACCCATGTGAGAACCCCTAAGTCCTGGATGCTGAGCCAAGGTGCAAAGACTCCATTTCCAACCCCATGACTCCAGCCCTGGAGTAGATGAAACTTTTTTGGACTCTGTGAACATTGGCCTGGAAGAACTACAGTCCCCCCTACCTTCCTCGTGCAGCAAGGTATTCAGTGGGCTGATGGAAAGACAAACACACTGCTTTTGAGAATAACTGCTGGAGGAAACAGATGTCTTCTGGGTTAACAGAAATGAAGTCTGGAGGCCAAGGCCAAAGAGCAGGAAGGCTCCTTTGCCTCCAGAAGTCCTCTCAAGAAGTCACTGGATGGTGGAGGCAGAAAGATGGCTCAGTGTTTAAGAGCACTGGCTGCTCTTCTGGAGGACCTGGGTTCAATCCCAGCACCCACATGACCACTCACAACTGTCTCTAACTCCAGGGATCTGATGACCTCTTCTGCCCTCTACAAGCACTGCACACACATTGTGCACAGAAGGACATGCAGGCAAAACGCTCATACACAAAATAAAATGAGAATTAAACACTGAAAAAAGAAAGATATATTTTCAAAAGAAGTCACACAGAAGGGAGTACCCAGAAAGAGGAGGACTTCCCAGAGCCAGGATTCCCCATATGTTCCACCTGCATCAGGTTCCAGTCCAAAATCCTGAGCCAGTGTTCCCCAGATGTTCTACCCGAATCAGATTCCAGTCCAAGAGGCCTTGCAGCATTTCTGAGAACCGTATGACGAAGGAAGCATCTGCCATTGAGGGTTTTCAAGTGTATTGATCTGGTAATGTAGCAAAGGCAATCTGTATCCTGAAATAGCTCTGCTCCAAGACTCATAAACAAAACAAAACAAAAACAAAACAAAAACTAACACATCCGAAGGTCACAGCACAAGGCAAAACAGAACACTGACAAGGAGTGAGAATCGGCTACAGTTTTTCAGGCATCTCCTTTCCCTGGATTTCCACGATTTCACCCGGGACACCAGGGCCTTGGCTGAGGTACTTCAGTGCTGGGGAATGCCACAGAAACCCGCAGTGACTCACTTTCCTGGCAGAGGCAGGTCCAGCCTAGGTCAGCATTTACTGTGTGGGTGAAGGCTTTTCCTTTGTGTGGTTTTTCCCCCAAGCATTATCAGAGTATCCAAGCCGTCTGGGTGGTCTGCTGATACTGCAGTGTCCACAGCTCAGCGCAGCTGAGCACGGAAGGTTTCCTGCCATGCTCTGTCCATGGGGAGGCCTGAGACAGTGGGGCCTCTTTGCAAACCCAGCAAAGACATTTGTCGTCCACTTGTTTGTTTATTCATGTGGAGGTAATTAGGGAGTGTCTCTGTGCCAAGCATTATTCTAGGTTCTGGGACAGCAAGAGGAAAGAATAGACAGGCCAGTGAGATGGTTCAGCAGGTGCTTGCAGCCAAGGCTGCTGGCCTGAGTTTGAGCCCCAGAATCGCACATGGTGGAAGGAAAAAGCCAGCCCCCTCAATTATCCTCTAACCACACACACACACACACACACACACACACACACACACACACATAAAAAATAAGATAGAATAAGGAAGTTTTAAGTAGATGAGTAAATAAAATGGCATAGTTGCCAGGTGTTGGTGGCACATGCCTTTAATCCCAGCACTCGGGAGGCAGAGCCAGGTGGATCTCTGTGGGTTCGAGGCCAGCCTGGTCTACAAAGCTAGTTCCAGGAAAGGCGCAAAGCTACACAGAGAGACCCTGTCTTGAAAACCAAAAAACAAAACCAAACAAACAAATAAACAAAAAGGCATAGTTGCTGTTCTGTGTGAAGGTGACAATACAGAATTACACACAGAGATGCTATGAAGAAAAGATGCCTTGATCATACAATGACAGAAAACAATGGAGGGAACCCTAAGGACTATCACAGGGAGGGTTCTCTGGGGACATGACTCACCTGAACACTAGAAATTGTGTTCCTGAGGAAGGGTAAAGAGGGTGACAGTGTGTGGTAAGGTACTTTGGTGTCAATGAATGTGGCTGGAGGGAATGTGGACTTTGCTGTTTGGATGGTTTGTGTGTGTCCTGTTTAGGCACTAAAGTTGTCAGGAGTGGTAATCCGTGGAGGAGAGCAGTGTGAATTAGGTCCCAAATCTTCCTCAAATGAGAGGAAACAGGCCGGAGTGGTGTTTAGGAAAGGGCAGAACCATGTAGTAGAAGATGTAAAGGTGTTCCACACACAGGTGGGTTAACACCAGTATGCTGGGGGAAGCATGTTGAACCCTGGGAAACATCCTGAAGATAAACGGCCTCTCTAGAGAGACAGTGGCAAGAAAAGAACACCCTCAGAACACGCTCAGGGACCAGGAAAGGGCAACAGAGGGATAAGCTGGGGAGGCAGGCTCCCATTTGCCCAAAAGAGGGGCCTGCTGGCTATAGGGGAAGTGGTAGGGAGGAGGGAGGAGGAAAGTTAAGCTTGGGAAGGCCTGAGCAGAAAAGAGGCCTCAGGGCGGCAAGGCCACTGAGGGCACATCTCAGATGGACAGACGGACAACACAGATAATCTGCATATGGGCATGACTTCTCCAAGCTACGGAAGAGCAACTAGCACTCACCCACGTGGCGCCCTGGTTTCTCAGAGGCCAGTAGCCACCTCTAGTCAAGGGAGCCAGGGTCAGGTGAGGCAGCCAGTAACAGGGCTGTTGTGTTGAGTGTGCTCAGGCCCGGTGTGGGACATGAAAACCACGGGCTGTCCAAGGTCTGTTTCGTAGGACTCTGACACAGGAGGCTCACACTGCTTCAAGAGCCAGTGTGGGCCAAGACTGGCAGGACTGAGGCCATGCGGACTCAGAGGAAGGGACAGACATGCAGGAGTGGGCATCCGGGAGTAAACAAGGTTAAGACTGTGCCTTGGTGCTGTGCATGCACTCTTGAAGAGAAAGACAAAAACTTACAGAAAATTTGAGGTGCTCTTTTGAGAGTTAATGGCCATAACTGGAGCCATATTGACCCCCAAGTCAGTTACAACTGCCTGCTTGTCCACGTGTACAAGGGGATAACAGTATATGCTAATGTCTGAGATACTAGGCCTAGTACTCACTCCAAGATTCAGTGGTCCTGGGCTGCCGATACTTGTCAGTCTCTTCGGGATTAAATGAGAAGTGTGCAGAATGTTTAAGAAGTTATACGGCACCACAAATGCACGTGGGCTAGCCTGCTTCAGAAGGTAAACAGAATCTGGCCTGGTTAGTACTTGGGTGGGAGGAAGAAGTAATGTGGAATGGAACGGAAGTTACAGTGTCTGTGAGGGCAAAGTAATTCTACTGAAACCAGACTTCCTGATGAGGTATAGAGGATTCCTTCTGAAGGGCATTTCAAATGGTATCTTGATCTGAAGTATTCATTTTTAATATATCTCAGCATCCTGGTCATTACTGTAGCTCACAGGGTTCACAGCTGAGTTAGACTGTTGGTGCTCCCCCGCCCCAGTACGCTACAAAACACCTTCCATTACCTGAGAGCTAGCCAGCAGGTAGGAAGCTTCCTGGTCAGTCCCAACTTGATTTCTTCATGTCCTGTAACCAAAGTGTGTGGTGTCTTCAGCAACAAGATCTTACCTCTACTGTCAAGTTCTGGTGGGCAGCCAACACCAGTGGTAATAGTGTGGATTGTTTGGGGGTCTCCGGGATACTGTTACCCAACAACTCAAGGAGGAATGTCCCTACACCTGGCTTTTCATTTGTCAACCATGACTTCTGGGGGAAGATAACCCATGTATGGTAACTCCAATTCAACTCTTTGATGTGCATGCGTCCTTAGTGTTAGTTATCTCCCCCACCCCCCTTCTGCCTACCTGTTATCACTCTTGTGTGAATCCTAGTGTCAGATCTTCAGGTCTGTGTCTGTAACTTGGAGTAGCTGTATAATGCAGGACACTAGAAAGGGACCACTGGTGGGCCAGAGAGGAAAGATCGTGGAGGGGCAGTAGCAGGACACATGTGACATGAAGGGGAACAGAGGATAGTGAGGAGGAGGAGGTTTAGAATTAAAATTCTCCCTATTATACTGGATTACAAAAGGCCGTTTTCTCTGTTCCTGGCTCACACTGGTTTTTAACAGCTCTATAGAATGCTTACAAATGTTTAACACATGCCAGACCCTGATCCGCTGTACCCATCTGTAGTGATATTTCTACTTGGGTGGCCCTAGCATGAGGAATGATGTCCTTTGGGGAAAGTTGTGAGTCTGCAGCAGCTCTGCAAGTCAAATACAGGTCCAAACCCACCAGGCCTTGCTAATGAAATACAAGTGCTGCCCTCTGTTTTAAAAGAGAAAACCCACACTCCGTTTGGGAATCCTCTGTAAGTGGATCTAGTTTATATTTACCACTCAATCTTCTCACAAAGTGCAGATCATAAGGTGCTGTCAACAACACAACAAACCTAAAAATTTGTTGATGAAAAGCCTGTGAAGGAGAAGGTAGGAAGCTGTTCATTTATTTTATTTTTATTTTTTTCAAGACGGGGTTTCTCTGTGTAGCTTTGCGTCTTTCCTGGAACTCACTCTGTAGCCCAGGCTGGCCTGGAACTTACAGAGATCCGCCTGCCTCTGCCTCCCGAGTGCTGGAATTAAAGGTGTGCGCCACCCCCGCCCAGCTGGAAGCTGTTCAAAGTAGTTTATGGCCCATTTTACTATCCGTTCTTTTGGGCAATGAAGGAAATAACCGCTTTGAACTGAGGAGTGGCAGGAACGATTGTCAACGGGGTTAGGAAGACAAAGATCATTTCTTGGCAGCTGGTTTAAACTGTTCTACCACACAAGCATCTCACAGACTATTAACCCAGGGCCAGCATGGTAGCCTAGTCGGTAGGGCACCAGCCAAGCAGCCTGGCAGTTCCATCCCTGAACCGTACAGTGGAAGCGGAGAACCATCTCCTGGAAGTTGACCTCTGACCGTAGCATGCACACTGACATGCTCACACCCCAACACACGCACATACAATAATGGTAAAGTAAAAATTAAAAACTCCAGGCAATGCTTCTGAAATCATGTGGTGGTTTTTTGTTGTTGTTGTTGTTGTTTTTTGGGGGGGGTAGGGTTTTGTTGTTTTGTTTTATGAAAAGCATGTACATATGTTCACTCATGAGTGCCTGGTGCAGAGGTGAGACCAGAGAACCAGATCCCCTGGAATTGGACTTGTAAATGGTTGTGGCCTCCATGTGAGTGCTGGGAACTGAACCCAGGTCCTCTGTAGAGCGGGAGCACTCTTAATACTGTCATTTCTCTGGCTCAAATTGAATTGCTTTTTTGGTTGGTTGGGTCTTTTCCTTCCAGTCCCAGGGATTAAAACTAGGGCCTTGCTGGGCAGTGGTGGCACATGCCTTTAATCCAGAGGCAGAGCCAGGTGGATCTTGGTGAGTTTGAGGCTAGCCTGGTCCAGGACAGGCACCAAAATTACTCAGAGAAACCCTGTCTCAAAACAACAACAACAAAAACTAGGCCCTCGTGTAAGCTATACGCCAAGCTAAAATCATGTTCATAACTGACAATCTGAGTGACTGAATTTATGGGTTAAATCTGTACAGGACACCACTTTAATGTCATGTGACATTTATAGATATGAGGTAGATCATTGAATCTCCTCTGAGAAGGAAGATAAGAAATAATAGGATAAATGGGTAGATCATTGAATCTACCCTAAAAAGAAAAAGGGGAAGATATGAAAATGACAGAAGGTAGATTATTGACTATTATAAACAGAAAAAGAGAGAATATGGATATAATAAGATAAAAAGGGAGATTATTGATTCTACTTTAAAAAAGGAACTACTTGTTTTAAATAGGTTAAGTAATAAAATTTTTTGTCTGAATTTGTCAAATGTTAATGGACTGGATATTGTTATATATTAATGGAGTTTTTTATCTGAATCTGTAAATGTTAATGGACTAGACATCATTAATGTAATTCTTGACTGTATATATTGTATATACTTATTGGATATAGTTTTTCTTTTATTATTTATAAGCTTTTTAAAATTTTAGACAAAAAAAGGGGAAATGTGGTGATATTGTGTTCCCCAAAATATTGTGCACTAAATAAACTTATCTGTGGTCAGAGAACAGAAAAGCCACTAGATATAGAGGCCAGAAAAAGGTGGCACTACACCTTTAATCCTATCACTTGGGAGGCAGAGATCCATTTGGATCTCTGTGAGTTCAAGGCCACACTGGAAATGGCTAGGCATGGTGACTCAGGCCTTTAATCCCAGGAAGTGATGGCAGAAACCAGAAAGGTATTTAAGGCGTGAGGACCAGGAACGAGGCAGCTTAAGCTTTTAGGCTTTTGAGCAGCAGTTCAGCTAAGATCCATTTGGGTGAAGACTCACAGGTTTCCAGTCTGAGGAAACAGGATCATCTGAGGAACTGGTGAAGTGAGGAAGCTGTGGCTTATTCTGCATGTCTGATCTTCCAACATTCACCACAATACCTGGCTCCAGGTTTGTTTTTTATTAATAAGACCTGTTAAGATTGTGTAGTGCCCTGGAATTCCCAAGTTGGGTAACTGCGCCTTGTTGGTCGACCTTGACCTTGATGTCCTCCCTATGCTGATTCTCAGCCGGTCTCCACCCTCCTTAATGCTCACCAGAGGTTCTTTGTCTGTGTATCCTACATTTGGTGTAAACAGCTTAGATGCAAGAATGTAGAACATTCAGTAGCGAACTTCTGCCCTCCGGGGTTCCTCCATTGTGCTGTAAGCCTGTATTTAAGGTTTCCTCCCTTCTTCAATAAACAGCATTCAGCATCCTCTGGCATGAGTGACTCGCTGTCTCTTGTCTCTTTTTTTTGATCCACAGCCCCTCGCTCGCTCGGACATGATAAATGGATGGTGGTAGCAGCACGGGCGTTACTGCAACAAGATTTGTGCTACAGACATTTGATACAGAAACTTCACAATACAATTCCTTGGACTATTTTAAACTGAATTTCCTGTGCATATCAATAACCAAAGTCAGCTCTAGTTTATCTATTCTCTCTCTCTCTCTCTCCCTCCCTCCCTCCCCATCCATCCATCCATCCATCCAATCTATCTGTCTATCGAGACAGGATCTCATGTAATCCAGGCTGGGCTAGAGGTATCTGCCATGGCTGCCTCAGCTCTCCCTGGTTTTATTATCAACTAGAAGTATTCTTCATAGAGAAACATGGTGTAATTAAATCTTTATATATATATATATATTTCCTCATTGCCTAACACAGAGGAGGTTCTCATTCACAGTCAATTACAATTAATATAGACATTATACAATATCTAGATTAAAGACGGCAAAAAAATCATATTAAAGCCAGACTTCCAAATAACACAGACTTCACTCTGAAGAGTAATTTGATTAGTATGTTGACTTTCAATAAAATCGAGACACGGATAAACACCAATAAATCCAGAATTTATCGGCCACTGGTCTGCCAGCGGGTTTGAAACACTTCGCGGAGTAAACTCTGACCATCATCAGGCGAGAGACTGACCCCTAGTGGTGGTGAAGCACAACGTCACCGTCCAGCCAACCAGGCCCAAGGCTCTCAGCCCCATTTTCTATCTCACGCGGGCCCCAAACCACACTGCTGGAGAAAGAACATTTTAATTCAGGAAATATCTGCTACATAAACATATGCGTATGCTTTAAAGAAACAAAGCTTTAAGCCAATTTTCCCGCAACACAGTTGTTCATAATATCAAACGAAAAATCCCTTAAGATTGCACCTCCACTCCCGTGAACGAGCCTCAGGATTTGCAGGACCACGGTGGAGGGCCAGGTCGGAAGGAACTACCAGATAAGGATTTACACACCCTTCCCCCCAACACGTACCAGAACCCCAGGAACCCTGAGGCTGCAAAACATGTTTTCACTCAGCACCACCAGGAACCTGCTAAGAGCAGGAGGGATCCGAGAGGCCTCACCTTCCAACTCAGAGCAGCCGTGCCAGCAACACTCTCCATAAATGTGTGCTGCTCTCCACCTTGACTGAGAGGCTGTTGCAGTGGGCATCAGTTAATGTGAACTCAAAACTCAGCGTGCTAACAATAGACGATTGGTGTGCTCGGCCACACACGTTTGACCTCGGTATGAATACCCCAACCCTATCCCAAGATCAGCAAACGCCTTAGATGAGCAGGCGTGCTTCAAAATGCTCTTCTGGACGTGACGTGGCTACTGTGCTCTTGAACTCAGAGCTGTAACTCACCTGCCCGTAAGACTTGTACAAGATCAAGCCAGTCAAAATTCCAAAACGGATGCGCAGGAGCGGGTGGGGGGTCAGGGAGGGCGGCTCGCAAGGCCTCACCCCAGCTGAGGAGCTACTGGCGGCTGGTGGGTGCTCAGGGAGGGCCGGGAGTCATTTTTCTTTAGGGGTGTGGTTCTTGGTAGGTTGCTCTGTGCTACCTTGGATGGCTCCACAGCCCTATGCATATAGGCCGCACTAAAATGGCTTATGAAACGGCAGGAAGGCAATTAGGAAGCCGTACCTGCGGGGAGGGTCTAGGTGGAGGTGGAATGGAGAGTGCAGAGTGGTGTTAGAAATACATTGTACACATGCATGAAAGTCTAATAAAAATACATTTAAAATCTCCCAATCAGCCGGGCGGCGGTGGCGCACACCTTTAATCACAGCACTCGGGAGGCAGAGGCAGGCGGATCTCTGAGTTCGAGGCCAGCCTGGTCTACAGAGCGAGATCCAGGACAGGCACCAAAACTACACAGAGAAACCCTGTCTTGAAAAACAAAACAAAACAAAATCTCTCAATCAATGTGTAAGTTATATTTTACGCTTAACAAAATAAGGAAAGTTTAGAAAAACTTCAAGGTTGACAGGGACTCTGCCTTCAGTGCTGAGTGTTTCTCAGCACTTGTCTAGTATGTATGAAGCTGTGGGTTAAAACAGTCAAAGTGAGTCAAACTATTCACAAATACATACCCTTCTGTACATCGAAACATCTGCTTTAAGTAAAACTCCAGTGACAAGAAAAAGTTTTGCATCAGATTTCTCCAGGCTAGGTAGGATAGAGCTCAGAGTTAGGGGTGCCTGCCTAAAATGATCAAAGCCCCCAGCATGAGACAGCCTAGCTACGGGAGTCCACTAAAATTTAAAGGTAGGTTAGGTTAGGGAGCTGGGGAAGAAAGCCATAAAGTGATGCCTTACAAATGTGAGTACCTGAGTCTGATGCCTTGCAAGAGAGGTGGTATGTGTCCGGAGTCCCAGCACGGGGAGACGAGGACAGTGAGGATCCGTGGGGCTCACTGGCCACCTAGACTAGCCTATTGGCCAAACTCTAGCTTAAAAACAAAAAAACAACAAACAAAAAGATGACCCTGAGAACCACCTGAGACTTCTATGTTGATGCCGTGTGTGCCCACAAGTACACTCAAAATTTTAAAGTTAAATTTCTGCAATATACGTTATTCCTAGACAATAAGATAAAGTCACAAAACTACTCACAAGCACAAACTTCCTAAAAAAGCTTTTCCAAATTTTATTGATCAGGATCAGACAATGATACCCAGCACTCCTATGGAGGTCAAAAAACAACTTTCAGGAGCGGATTCTCTACTTCCACCACGGGGACCCCAGGGATCCAATTTTGGTTGTCAGGCTTGTTGGCAAGGGCCTGTAGGACTGAACCATCTCCCCCTCAACTCTCCTTCAAGGTCTTCTATACCAGGTTGATCCAGAACCCTCAATACAGCCAACGAGGATCCTAAATGCTGTGATTACAGGGGGTTGCCACCATGCCCAGCGTGTGATAAGTTTTAAATCTAGCCATTGGTTCCACTGCTAGAAACCTGGCACTTCCCTTTTTAAAATTTAAACTATATTATAGAAAACACTGCAAATAAAAATACATCACACACTGAGACTAACCAGACCCAGACCACATAACTCAAGTGAACTTCTGTATTTAGAATAGCCACTTAGAACAGAAATGGTGGTATTTTAAATTGGATTTTGTTCACCATGGAGTATATTTTAGGCACTTATCCACCACCAAAAATGAAAAACCCATGACAAGAGTAAGAACTAGAAAACCAAGATTTATATCCACGCGTAGCTTGTCCTCATCACCTCCAGTCCTTCATCCCCTAGTAGAAGCCTCTCTTGTTCTCTTCATTCATGTTGTGATTGCATTTTTCTTTAGAGCTGACTAGAATTCACCACTATTCTCAGATTTTCACTATCCATTCATTCATCTGTTGATGGACAAACAGGTTGACTCCAAATCTTTGCTAGAGTGAATAGGGCAGCAATGAACACGGAGGTGCAAATATCTATGGTTGAGTATGGTGTTCTATGCACCATATACACGGATATACACCAGGGGGGAAATGGTGGGGTCATAGGGTAATTCCACTTTTTATTACTCGAATCTCAAAACCGATTTCCACAATGGCTCTATTACTTTTCACCCCCACTGCAGTGAATAAGGGTTCCTTCCTCTCAACCTCCTCTCCATATCTGTTGTCACTTACTGGGAACAGTCATTCTGATTGATATCTTAAAGTAGTTTTAATTTGCATTTCCCTGACAGTTAGGGATATTGAAAGCTTCTTAAAATAGCTACTGGCTATTTGTTTCTTTCTCAAAAGACTATCCAGGCAGTTGATTTCCCCATTTGTTGATTGGCACAAAAACATGGCATCCAACTATTCCAAGGATGCTGCTAAATGAAGTTTCTACTGACCATCTACTGTGGGTGTAAATGAGCTAACAAACTCTCCTGTTTAGCAGATGCATCTGATAGTTTTAAATTTCCTATACCCTAGAAAATATACCAAATATCTCTTAGATAAGTATAATAAATTCAGTTTCTCCAATACTAAAAATAGCAATTGGAGTAAATACATGACAGTGTCAGCAGAGCCTAATGTGAGAACTCACTGTCACAGCTCACATCCCGAAATCTTTCATTCTGTGCTGAAAAAAACCGATCCAATCAGAAGCACCTGTCAGCTTGCTCTTCCATCCCACTGGTGAAAGCCAATTGCCCTTTTTTAGAACAAAGTGTTGGGAGAGAGCACCCTTCCTTCTGTGGATATCCAAGCTCTGTGGAGCTTGCTCTAAGTCTACAAAGTGTCTGCCACAGAGCAACAAGAAAGTCAACTCATGAGCTTCATTATGTTATGTGACAGCAATCACAGCCACACCATGTGTATTTACTTCATTTCCTTGGCCTTTCTCATTGGACTAGAGAACACTGCGAGTCTGTCTGTTTCCTATCAGTGCCAATGACAGGTCCATGACTCAATGTGGTGCAGCAGACTAGTGGCTCCGCCTCCTGGGACTAAGTGGACTCATGTCTCTGATTCCATTCTTTCCTAGAACAAGTCTAGGAAAGACCCCAGCCACCACATGCCACACTGCTTGGTGTTGTTCAGAAACAAGCTATCCAAGTTTCAGGGACTGTCACCTTTCAGGGGACAGCTGGCTGCTCCAGTGACTCAATGTTTCATGCAAAATTCCCCTAAAAGTCCAAGGTCCTGGTTGGACTGCCTGGAAATCTCACTAGCACTGAGTGTTAGCGACGTCACCAGATGTGATGCAGGGAGCTGCCAGATGGCACCCCACTAGCACTGTCTCCAACTGTTATAAACAAGGGCTGCAATCAGGATGAACTCAAGGGAAGGGCTTTCTCCGTAGTGCTTTCTGTGGATAAAGGCACTGAAGATGTAATTTCCACAGGAGAAGGGAGAGTTAGGTGGAGACTTCTCATGGGACACCAGCTATTACTCCCAGAGTGGAAGGGCCAGCCTTTTGGAACACAATAGATCAGCATGAAGCCTAATTAATACAGGAATGACCCTCTCTGAATGTTTGGGCAAGCTTCAGTTCTGTGTTCAGCTGATTTCTTGCTTTTCACATGAAAAGACCTACTGAGGAACAGGTTTATAACGTACTAGAATCTTTCAATCCCCCCAATAGAATGTTGTCTGAATTATAGAAATTCTGGAACAAATGTTGATAGTCTAGTTCAGCAACTTTTTTTTTTTTTTTTTTAAATGTGGCACTTGTTAAAAATGGTGCACTCCTTATAGGTATTAAACATTTAAAGGTTTTAATGTAAAAAATTATACAAATACAGATTACATTATAGTGAACAAGGCAGTATTCCACATGACAAAAATTAAAACAAATTTCTAAACTAAATGTACCGGCATTGAGGACACATGGAACTAGACATCTAATCCAGCTGCATGTAATAAAACTACCTGACCACAGCTTATGCAAAATAAATGATTTCTAAGACACCAAATGCTAACCACTCCGCTCGTCCATACCTTCATTCCCCTGATGAGTATTCTGAGAACTTTTACATGACATACAAAGAGCTGGCATGGCACTTTAGGACTGAAAACCAGAACTCAATTAAAAACATTTGCAATAATTCTGTATAAAATACACACAGTAAATATTATTAAAACAAAGATTTAAAGACAAAGACCACCATTAATAATGGTTAAAACCTCACCATAGAAAAATGCTCATCATTTGTACAGTATTGGCAGAAAACAGACAGGTTTTATTGGGGGTAGGGAAGATATGTAACTTGAATTAATCCATCTAAACTTGTTGACAAATGTGCATGGTAATTCACTGATTATCCCTCTTAAACTCTTTCCCCACAAAAACAGACTCACAGTCCAGTAAGAAGTAAGGATACATACATAAAAAGAACAACTTGAAGAAAATGTTTCTCAAAATGAAATACAAAATCTCAAGAGTCTTAAGGTAGGTCCAATGATGTGCATTTTTAAACAAACTCTCAGTGATTATTCTATATTCCAAAATGCCCCAAGGAAAACAGCACCACTTAAAAGGTCATAAACATACTGACACCAGAATTCTCTACAAGTTTATGATGCGAACACTGCCTTTTGATTTAAACTAAGTTCTAAGTATTAGGGAAACATATATACCTCTCAAACATGAAAATGCACATAAGCAATTGCTTTCTGAAGTGCATTTTACTACATTATTTGGCTGCTCCCCACCCCTACACATTTACTTATTGCAGGGGAGGGGTTTGCATGTGCCATGTATACCAACTTGTGGGATCTGGTTCTTTCCTTCAGCATTTGAGTTTCAGGCATCAAACTCAGGTCATGAGGCTTGGCAGCAAGCGCCTTTCCCTGCTGAGCCACCTCACTGGTCCCTTATTTGACCTCAATCAATGGAGGTTTTCATTGTTCTCAGCCTTAAGTTATTTGAAGAAAAGAAAATACATGACACAAACCTGGGAAAACTTACACTTCTAATAAAATGTAGCATCCCCCAAAAGATAGTTTTTAAATGCCTACATGTTTTAAATCATTATAAGCAGAACACTAGAGAGCATTCCTAAAATTAAATTTTACTGATTTGATAACTGTAGTTTATTTAGATAATTATTTTAAAGTTCTTTATATAAAAATATTTAAAATAAACAGCAGAATGATGCTAAAAATGGTATTTTTAAATAAAATGTTGCTAAATACTACTATTAATAAAAATATTGTGGAGAACTAAATAACTCTGCCCCTGAAATGCATTCTATTATGTATTACATTTGTTACCTAAGACATAAAAACTCAGGAAGAGCTAGAACGGTGATGTGAGTACATGTGTTATACTCAAGTTCTTTTACTACTGTTCTTGATTTCATTGCAGACACCATTCGCAGGTCTCAAAAGTACAAGAAATGTACTTTGAGGAAGGAATCAAAAGTAGTTCAGACATTCCACTTAGAAGATAAATTATTTTCCTGTACACTAAATAATAAAATGTGCATGTACACTCTGCCTGCCCTGACTGAATGGAGTGCTCTTCTAACTGGGTAAGAAGTGAGCGTCTCCTCGCTGTTTAAACCAAAGTCCAACCATAGGGTTCATTCCCAGTAAGAGAGAACACATCACCCCTGCTCTTTCTGCAGCTGCTTTAAATGTCTGTTTTTTCCTTTAAATGTACTGAGCAACTGTCCATTCATATGCCTTCTGGAAGGCAAGCTCAGAAGCTAACCCCTTAGTCTGAAAAAAAGAATTTTAAAACACAAAATAAATAAATCATCATGCCAGTTTTTCAAACATGGCTACTAATTTATAACCCAATTCTTAGTAAAACTAGTCAATTGTGTATCAATTTGATAACTGCTCCTTTAAATAGCAATAATTATCCAAGTAATGAGAAAATTTCTAGGAGGACTCTTAAACTCTAGGAACTCTGAAACTAGGAATACAGGATGTATTGTGAATTTCCCTCCATTACACAATCAAGCCTTCAATTGACTTAACACAAGATGACATCAACTGTGGGAGACTGATGATGTTATCCCACCATGTGTCTCAACACAACAGAGACTCTGTTTGAGAAGCTGTGGTATTTCCTTTAAGCAAAAGACAACTTCCTCACTTGTTCCTAGGCCTCTGGAGAGCAAGAATAACTGAAGTCTGACCTGACTGTCGGGAAGTTAGTTTCATTTTTTTTTTCTTAGCTCTACTTAGCTCTATGATTCCTGTCGTCTCTAACAGGATAGTGAGAGATCTGTAGGTGATGACACAGAATGTCAACTGTGACCAGGCTAACAGGTAGATCCATGCACTAAATGACGGTAAGCAAATGAGAGCTGAAAGGGAGGATCAGACACATTCTTCTGCAGACATCAAAAGAGGGTTGATATACTCAAAACCTTCAAATTCAGACTGGTCAATCTTCCTCACGATGTCACTGTTGAAAGAAAAATAAATTCATTGTCATCATAATCAGGACTCTGTCAGCCTTTAAACAGTGAGATACAAGTACAAAGAAAACACAAGGCTAAATGATCTTAACTGGAAAGAAAACAAGCCCTTAGATTAATCACGAAGTCACTTCTAGAAGAAGTCAGCCAAAGGAAAGCACAGCAGAGACAGGAGACTTGGAGCAGGGGAGGTCTGGCACTGTGGCACACCTAGCTTGACACACAGTGAGCACAGAACTGCCAACACTCCAGTACCAAAGGGACATGCCATACTGCTGAGCACAAAGTAGAGCTAGCTCTCTCCTTGAAGGAGCAGCAGATACTGGACAGCCCTAAGAGAAAGCAGTATCTGCTATATTCGTGTGTGTGTGTGTGTGTGTGTGTGTGTGTGTGTGTGTGTGTGTGTATGTGTGTGTGTGTGTGTGTACACGTGGTTGATGGCTTCCTTGGTCACTGCCCACCTTACGTTTTGAGCAGGATTTCTCACTGGACCTGGAGCTCACTGGTCTGGATGGATGGGTAACGAGCTCCAGGTCCCCAGCATCTCTGCATCTTCAGTACTAGGATTGTAGATATGTGCTGTCACACTTGGCTCTTTATGCAGGTGCTGGAGATTAGAACTCAGGTCTACATGCTTGCATGGCAAGCACTTTCCTAAGTGAGTCATCTCCCAAACCCCACTGTCTGCTAAATTTCCTACAGTGTAGGCTAAGTCCTGTTCTACCACACAATAAAGGGAGGGCAATATGGAGCTGGAGAAATCCTAATAGGTTCATCATACAAGCATGTGGAATTGGAAAGTGGTAGGTCTGGAGAAATGAAGGAACCATGGAGTTGGAGGCCGGGAACAGTAGGGTGCTAAGTGAGAGGTGCTACATCTAAGACTCTAACGATCATCTCCACTGATCAAAGATCTAGTCTGAAAAAATGAGAGAATTTCAATCAGTGAAAATGACAGAGGAAATTAGAGACACAGCAAGGAGAGGGGGAGAGAGAGAGAGAGAGAGAGAGAGAGAGAGAGAGAGAGAGAGAGAGAGGGAGGGAGGGAGGGAGGGAGGGGGAGCATGACACCCACCATCAGGGAGTGGGGCGTGGACAGCTGTTACTGGGCAGTTTCTGATTAGGGCTGAAGAACTGAGCAGCCCTTCATGAAGTACACTGAATAGGATGAACAGTAAAGGGGTGAAGGAATCAACCAGTAGGCTGGTCCTATATCCTTGGTACAATGTGAATGAGACAGGATCTAGGATTAAGACAACAGGAAGGGGTTGGGGATATAGCTCAGTGGTAGAGCACTTGCCTAGCAAGCACAAGGCCCTGGGTTCAATCCTCAACCCCCCCCCCCCCAAAAAAAAGACCATAGAAGAAGAAAAGAAAGTTCAGATCCAACTGCTAAAGGAGAAACAGGTAAAGCCGCCTGAGCGTGGGCACTGTAGAACGTGGTGGGGGAGGAAAGATATCCACAAGTATGGCTGAATCTGGCCCACAGGATGGGTGGTGGTGTGACAGGCAGACACAAGGTGTGACATAAACCGAGGGGCAGCACAGAGAAACTACAAAGGTCATCACTTTGGTTTTAGACTCCAGTTACTGAGGTGTTTTCTGACAAAGTTAAACAGATGGAGGTGCTCAGGAGCACCACGGAGGGGCAGTGAGATGCTCGGAAAGCAGCCCTCACTTATCTTCATAGAACCTTGTGAGGCAGACAACATGAGAAGGAACAGGCGCAGAGAGAAGTTAGCATTTCTACAGAGCTGCTCAGCTGGTGAGAAGGACATGGACTTGAGTGTCTCTCTACTGATTAACCCCATGCTCTTTCTGACACAGTTCTGTCAGGAGCGACTGGTACAGCTCTCCCCTAGTAGACAGTGAGCTTTTTGTGAAATCAGGCTATTTTGACCATCCATGAATGTCTAGCACTTAGCATAGCCTTTTGCTCCACAGCCATCTGCCTATTTGGTTAGTAGTCACTTAAATAACTAGCATCCACCATACAGGGCCAGCTGAAGTCTCCAAGGTACAAACTGAAGACAGCAAACAGAAGGTTGCCGGGTAGAGAACCACACAGCATCCAGGTCTCAGGATGACACTGTTCTGAATCCATACCTTTCAGACACCGGGGATGAGGACTAACCAAACAACGCTTTGAAGCCTAGAAACGAAGAGATCAGCCTGACCTGCCAAAGTTATTTTTTTTGTATGTGGAGCTGAGGATCGAACCCAGGGCCTTGTGCTTGCTAGGCAAGCGCTCTACCACTGAGCTAAATCCCCAACCCCGACCTGCCAAACTTTAAGAAGCAAGTTACTCTACAAATGTCTGGGAAGAAAAGAGAAGGCAGTTACCGCTGGCCACGCCGACCGGAGTCTGGTCGACACCGCTTCTTCCTTTACCAAGAACATGACTAGCACTTCTCAGAACAGCCGAAGACGGAAAGAATGAAGTGACAGAGAATGTGGGGCCTCACGGAGGCGGAGATCCGAGGACCAGCGAACTAAGTGTGTCTTAGGCAGGAAGAAAGTGTTGGAAAACCAAGGCAGTGAAGCAAGGGGAGCTGGAGCCTCGAAGGGCGGGACACAGGCCAGGGCTAGAAAGACAGAGGGTAGCCCTCCAGGAATGCGGGCTTTCCCAGCGGGAGGAGAGAGGCACAGTCCCGAGACACAAGTTGCCTGAGGTCATCAGCACCTGAAGTTCTGGTTCCTGCAGTCAGAGTCAAGGCTCTAAGAACAGCTGCAAAGAATGCTCGTCTGAGAGATAAGAGAAGGGCAAAGGCCCCATAGGTGAGAGAATAAATAATCTTCGGAGAGAGAGAATATCAAAATAATCTCCAATTACGCTGTTTTATTTTGAAAAGATGTGACACCAACAACTATTCTGATCCCTGCTGGCTAGACTAGAGACTCGGGTCACTTTTACAAGGACCACCCAGAAACTCAGAGAGGTGCTCATATCAGAACGGGGCAGTGTTGCCCAGTGTTAAGTACAGGCCCTGGGAGTCAGCCCGCGTTCGAATGCTGACACCTGTGTACCTCATCTGTAAAGTGAAGTCACACACTTTACAAGGCTGCTGGGAGGACGGGATCATGCACACAGAGCAAGTAGATATGACCATCGCCAGAGTGCTAAACAGCATAATGGGTCCAAATACCCAGCAATGGAATGGCTACATATAAATTATATAGTATTTTCATCAACAACTAAATAGCTTTGAGATTTAGACTTCAAAAGAAGTTTAAAAACATTCTAGTGTGTGGAATTACTTACTCATCATCTGGAGTGAGTTGGACTGGTTCATTAGTAAACTGGGAGTCAAAGTTATCCAAACCAAACTCTCCAGAAATGTTTGGTTTAAAGGGCGGCACCACCTGCTTTTGCTCCATCTAAAAGGACACACAGATGAAAGCTCAGGTCTGCATTCATGAGCACTGACTGCGCCTCTACGTTAGACGCTGTTCTCCATGTCTCACCAGGTATGCTGCTGTACAATTCCAGCAACCACGGCCACATCTTATTAATCTGAACATTGGTGTGGGCCTCCATAATATTACATACTTCTCCAGTACATTAATATTCTATCTTGTTTCTAGAGTTTTTTGTTTGTTGTCTGTTTGTTTTTCAAGACAGGGTTTTTCTGTGTAGCCCTGGCTATCCTGGAACTCACTCAGTAGACTAGGCTGGCCTCAAACTCACAGAGATCCGTCTGCCTCTGTCTCCTGAGTGCTGGGGTTAAAGCTGTATGCCACCACCGACCGGCTCTCTAAGGCTCTCTTAAAATTTTTTATAAGTACCACTGAGTAGTTTTAAGTTATTAAGCTATCATATCTTAGCTTTTCAATAACTTACTAATGTAATAAAAGTTGGTCCTTAGTTACAATAAAACCCAAGCAAGGAAAAAATTTACATACCATGTCCCAGTCCACGTTTCGGAAGAATGGGTGTCCTTGGATGTCAGCAAATCCAGTTTGAGGGTGACAACCCAATCGTTCCTTTGGGTCCTATGGCAGAAGCAGTGTTTCAAGAGGTAGATGAGTGAGCTTCCTACCTAATGATGCCTTTCTTTGAGAAACTGAAATGTCTAGCTGTTTTTAGAAAGCCCCCCACCAGAGCCAAGTGAGTCATCTAGAGTTCACAACAGGGAAAGGTTCCTCCCAGCTCTTCATCAGCTTATCAAGGCAGTAAGTGGAAATCCTGACACCAGACATAATCCCAGCACTTAGGAGGCAGAAGCAGGCGGATCTATGTGAGTTCAAGGCCAGCCTGGTCTACAAAGCGAGTTTCAGGACAGGCTTCAAAGTTACACAGAGATATCCAGTCTCAACCCCCCTCCCTCACTAACCCCCCCAAATATATATATATATATCAGTTCAAGACCATCCTCTGTTTCAAAGAATGCAAGATCAGCCTGGGCTACATGAGATTGTTTGTTAAATGGTAGTATACTATTGCTGATCTTTGCTAATGAAAGATGTGAGGAAAAATAAGGCCAGCATTTAGCTATGTCTTCCTCATGAGCCAGAGTTCAGTCATTATTAAGAAACCTCTGAGCATTACTACACTTACGTTTAGCTCAGTGTTATAGCCTATGCTCAACTACAGCAATAAACCCTATCTGTCTAAAACAATGACACAGCAATGATCTGACCTCTGACTGAGGTGGGGGCTGGACCTCACAAACCTCGGCTTTTATTCCTGCCGTGAATATATATAAGGCATTTTATTTTATACATTAGCATCTCTCTACTTCATTTCTCACTGTGTGAAACATAAGCTTTCCAGTTGAAATCTTCCCTCACATCAAACAGCCATCCAGGGATCAGAGAGATGGCTCAGTGGTTAAGAGCACACTAACTGCTCTTCCAGAGGATCCGGGTTGGATTCCCAACCCTCACATGGCAGCTCACAACCATCTCTAACTCCAGTTCCAGGAGATGTGATGCCCTCTTCTGGCTTCCTTGTGCAACAGTAGTGCATGTGATACACAGATATACATGCAGGTAAAACACGGGACACATAAAATAAAAAAAAAATAGCCTTCTAAACTAAGTGCCAATTTCCAATTTTATTAAAGTTCAATCTTATCTGCTCAAGGAGGTAAATATAACCCTTTTCTACCTTCACTTATTTGAAATAAAATTTATGAATCCCAAGTTCACAATCTTAGCTCCTAAACTCTTCTGGCATACCAACTACTATAAGCAATCAAGTGATGCTACATTTTAAGATGTCATTTCATTTCCTCTGAATTTTATCTAAATATTGAGTTCTTAATATGAAATGGATAGCGAACACTACTGACCACATGCTCAAAAAAAAAAATACATGGTGATAAATGGGTTTCATGGATAATGATACACAGAAATAGAACTGAAAATGCAATTACAGCTAATCCTAAAGACTCCATTTTTCCTCCACTAATATATTATGTATCACTTACATTAAAAGCATCAAATGCAGTATCTAGCTAGAGGCAAATTAAATTGGCCATGTGGCAAGGATAAAAACAGGTCAGTATTTGATAGTGTCTCATTGGTTATGAAATAAAATTCCATCATAACTGAAAAGTTACATAATCACATTGCCTGAGCCTCCACTCACCAGGCTGCACATCCACTTACCAAGTCTGAGCTTCCAATTACCAAGCCTGAGCCTCCATGTTCCAGGCAGAGCCTCCATGTCTCAGGCTGAGCCTCCTCTCACCAGGCTGATTTACACAGGTAAAGAAATCACATTAGATTTTACACATAATTCTTACCTTGTTGAGAAAACTCTTCAGCACACTTGCTGCTTTTACAGACAGAGAACGTGGTATGCGAATTTGCTTTTCCAAAATCACTAGAAAGATAAGAACGACAGTACAATTTTCAGCTTTTTATGCAGCCTGAATGTTTAAGTTTTTCTTTAGATTCTGAGCTATTTAAGGTGTTGCAGCAGAAAACCACTATTTACATAACGAAACACTGCATGTATTTTCCTAGTCTCTTGACCCTCCTCACAGCTGGCCCCTTACCTGAACATTTACCATTTACAAACATGTTTCACTTCTCACTGTCTAATTGTGCCCCAGTTTCTCCTCTGTAAATGGGAACAGAAACAATACCTCTTCACAGTGTTCTTACATGTGGAACACAGAATTGCACCAGGAAGTGTGAACCACCGACCAGCAGTCCTGAGAGGTCCCGCTGCTCATGCCTTCATGAGCATGAACCAGTTACTATCAGACTAAAGTCTCTGTCAAATGCACAGGCATCAAACTGTAGCTCATCAGCACTTAGAGTGCATTTTTCTAATTCCTAGTGAGCCCGAGGGGCTTTTCATAGTCTTAATGGCCCTTTGGTTCCCTATAACAGTAAAGACATCTTTGTATTCTGTGAGGGTTTTAGCTACTAAATGCAAAATTGTGTGGCCACTGTCACACTTTGTGGTAAAGGTCCCCGGGCTTGGCCTCCTGCTTCTGTTCCCTTTGACTTTTAGCACTGTGAGCACCCCGAGTCCTTAACAGCGCTCTGATATCTTCACACTCTACCTTTCTTGAACCTGGGCACTAAGCCGAGGGCTCCTGCACAAAGACTAGCCTCCCCAGGCAGTAGACTCCCTGCTTCGGCATCTATGACAGACAGGCTGAGCTGCGTTGTTAGGAGTCTGATGTGGGAAGGGAACTGTAAATGGAAGTACAGACTAGAGAAGCGGGAGGGCGCATTTAAAAATTATCCAAACTATCATAAGTCAGGAGTGCATGTCCACATTATTCTTTTTCTTACTCAGAATTATAATTTGAAAGCTGTAATTTTGCTCTGGGTTATTCACAGAGAATCTCTACAAAATACTGCAAATTACCTTGGAATAGATAATCCTCTGTATTTTGATCAGGGTTATCGGAGCTCCCAACAATATCAAATGGAGACCTTCCCGCCATCATCTCAAACATGAGCACTCCAAGAGCCCACCAGTCAACACTGAAGCCTTTGGAAAGAAATTTTAAATAATAAATCTTCTCTGTATTCAAGAAAAGCCAGCAATCAGAAATTTATCATGAGATGAAAATGTAAACATGATGAAAAGGTAAATTCTAGTTATATTATAAACAGAGTGGTAGGCACTAAGAACTACAGAAATACTTGGCCCAAGTTGAAAAGGAACATCTACGTAAGAATCCCTCCTCCCAAGAGAGGGATCTTTGTGAAAGAGGGTGAAGAGGTGCTAGACCAATACAAGGGACAACAGCTTCCAGACACAGCAGGGCAGCTATGAGCTCATGGCGCCAGTCAGACTAACTAAACCAGCCCGTAAGGCAGGCAGACACGAGGAGGCAGCACAAACTGGACATGAAGAGTGAAAAAGAGAAAGACACAAAGTTGGATGAAGGTGGATTTGGGAGAAATGGGAAATGGGAAGACATGATCAAAACATATTGTGTGAAATTCTCAAAGCACTAATAAAAATAATAAATATAGCTGTAAAAAAATTAATGGAAGCCAAATGTGACGATGCACTTTAATTCCAGCACTCGGGAGGCAGAGGCAGTCAGATCTCTGTGAGTTCAAGACCAGCCTGGTCTACATAGCAAGTTCCAGGACAGCCAGGGTTATATAGCGAGACCCTGGCTCAGGGGGAAAAAAAAAAAAAAAAAAGAATGTAATGTCTGATGCCTGACAAGCACCCAGCTTTTACTATCTTTTAGACTCCTAGGGGAAATATCCAGGAACCTGAACAATCTTCTGGAAGTTCAAGACACTGGCTTTACACAGCTGATGATTTAAAACCTATGTGGTCACTTCCTGGCTACTGTGATCTAGGCATACTATTTAAACTGTTCTGTCCATCAGCTCCCTCATTTGTAAAACGGGTCAGTAATGCTGACCTCAGGTTTATAAGGGAACTTGGAGTTAACTGTTTATAGCAGTTCTGGCCGTGCTCAGTGTTCATCACTAGTAAAGTATTTAAATGTATACTTCCCCAAATACCAAACTCTTTCTGGCTCTGGTTTCAGAATCTGAGGGTTTCCATGCAGGTTAACAGAATCAATAAAGTTTCTATTAATGAGTAATAAAATGCTATAGCACATTATAGTGTCATTGGTACCATATTAAACCACCGATACAGTAATAGCTAAAAGACCACCTATTTATTCATTACCATAGTCTTCTCCTCTTAGAATCTCAGGAGCAATGTAATTGGGGGTTCCACAGAAAGTGCTAGTCGTATCTCCAGGCCGCAATCCTTCCTTTCATAGGGGAAAAGCAGGACAAGAGGAAAGAAAAAAAGATACAAAACTATTTTACATTTACCTCTTCCATTTCATCCGTCTAAATTCAGCATGTATGTGCAATACATTAAGCCTAAACAACATCACTAGAAACAGTTACCTTATTATGAAAATTGCCACTGCTACTAAAAATCGTAAAGAAAACTTATTCACCCTAGATGCTGTTAAAGTTAGTTTAGCAAGAGGCAGGTGGATCTCTGAGACTTTGAGGCCAGCCTGGTTGACAGAGTGAGTTCCAGAACAGCCAGGCCTACACACAGAAAGCCTGCCTCAAAAAACAAAAAAACAATAAGCAAACAAAACCCCCAAACAACAACAACAACAAACTCAAAGCAAACCAAACGAAAACCTGCTTTTAAAATATTATTTGTTGGGCTGGAGAGAGGGCTCAGTTGTTAAGAGCACTGGCTGCTCTTCCAGAAGTCCTGAGTTCAATTCCCAGCAACCACATGGTGGCTCACAACCTTTTGTAATGAGATCTGGTGCCCTCTTCTGGCATGCAGACAGAACACTGTATGCATAACAAATAAACAAACAAATATAACAAAACATTTGTTAAAATTCAGTACAAAATCGAGATCACATGTCTAAAATTAATCATCTTACACAACTGTTGATATGACAATGCTCTGCTTCTTGTCACTTTTCCTGTGGAGTGTTTCTTCTGCTTTGGTGAACAATTAAAGCACAAGACACACACAAGCCAAGTAGAGAAAACACTCAATAATAAATGGAACAACCATTAAGAACTGTAACAAATATAAATTTCTGTATACCTACTAACATATTCCTTAAGAATAAAAATGAACATGTTAAGAAAATGTCATGGTCTTCAATCATGAGATCCTAACATTTCTATATCAGAAAATATATCCTACACACCAATAACTAATAAACAGAGAAAATTCTAGATTAAAAACTGAAACTAAAAAGAAGAACACTAAGCATGGTGTTATACACATAATCCCAGCCTTTGGAAGACTAAAGCAGGGGGATTATTAACTCAGGGACAACCTCAACTACATAGGCTTTGAGACCTTGTCTCAAAAGAACAAAACAAAACCCACCCAAACAAATAGGAAATACAATCAATCCAACAACCAAATATGTTACATGTGCCCATCTACACATGGTATAAATATGGTCAAATTCATTTGGAAAAGGGAAGGACAGAGAGTCATAAAAGAAAGACTCCTTGCAGGCTAGGGAGATGGCTGGAGGTAAATTCTTGCCAGGCTGGCCTTGAACTCAGGACCATCCTGTTCCAGCCTTGCAGAGGTGAATCATGTCCCTGCCTCCTCGGGCAATTGGTAATTCTAACTAATATTCAAGTAGTGACTCAAAAAAAAAAAAAAAAAAAAAAAAAGAAAAAAGAAAAGAAACCACTGTCCTAATTTGCATATTAATACTTTTCATATTTTTATTTGCTCTTGAAACTTATAAAAATCCACTATTATTGTGATTAGTTAGTTAGTTAGTGTTTTTCGAGACAGGATTTTTCTGTGTAATAGTCCTGGCTGTCCTGGAACTCACTCTGTAGCCCAGGCTGGCCTCGAACTCAGAGATCCACCTGCCTCTGCCTCCCAAGCACTGGGATTAAAGGTGTTCACCTTTTAATTTTTTTTTTTTTTAAACCAGGGGGGAAAAACACTCTAGGGGAAAAAATGGCAGAACAAAGCAGTATCCTGAATGTAAGTGAAGGATACACGATACACAGGAGTCTACTGATTAAACTTTTTCATTATTTACAAACAAAAATTTATGATAGAGAATAATTTAAGGTGTATCATAGGAAAAAAGATCTTGAGTTTTATACATAATGTGAAAACTTTATTTTCTAATACAGATGTGCAGATGTACTGTTAAAGCCTCAATACCATTTGAGTGTTTATGAATGTACGAATGTAGAATTCTGCTCTGGTGCACTCCTCCAGGTGGGTGAATGCAATGCACACTCACACACCTGGGGTGTCTTGTTGGAGCAGTGTACTAAGTAGAATAGTTCTCTGGACACATCGTGGGAAAAGATCAGACCTCCAAATGGAACAGTGCTGCCAAAGAATAAAACACCAACACAGGCATATTCTGAGACAAAGAAAAATGCTTACTTGACTTTTATCATACTTTATGTCAGAGATTTGAAGTTTAAGTATAAAAACATTATCATACTTTATGTCAGAGATTTGAAGTTTAAGTATAAAAACAGACTCCTAAGGAAGATCTGCAAGTAGGTTCTGGGTCTACTAAATGGCGAAAGATTGGAAACTGACGTGAAAGTACTGGGTCAACATAACGAGGACTGCAGGCAGTTTCTATTCCCAGTTTCTTCAAAAGCATAACAGCTTCCAAGACAAAAAGTTACAATCAATTAAAAAACTAACCCTATGTAACACCCATATCACAGATGACATGGAATTCTGTGATGGCTGAACGGCCAGGGTGTACACTCATCCTCATCAAGGTGGCGATCATTTCCCGTCTAAACATGAAGTTCCTTAACTGACAGTCACAGCTGTCTGGAAGGTCTCTCACCTTACACATGCCATAGTCAGTGAGTTTAATGTGTCCTTCAGAGTCCAGCAGTACATTGTCCAACTTCAAATCTCTATAAATGATCCCTCGCTCATGAAGATAATTTAGAGCTAGACTGATTTCTGCAGAGTAAAACCTTGAATTGAAAAAGAAGTATGATTTTGTTATGAACAGTCACCACTTGAAAACCCTAAATATACAATGAACACAAATAGCAGATTATAATATGTAATAGGCATATTGCAATCTACTATGTAAATTAACCTAGTTCAGTCTCCTCATGACTTACACAGAATAAACTAGCAACAAGGTAATTTGTTGATGGACTGTTTTTGACTAGTAGACCCGAAAGGTCAGGCAACTCTAAGGAAGAAATCCAGCTCAAACAAAGAGCTTACCTGGCATGCTCTTCAGGAAGCTTTCTTTGTCGCTGCATGTGGAACATTAGGTCCCCTCCATTGACATACTCTATGACAAAGAACAACCTGAAACAGGCAAACCGCAGAGCCACAGTCAAAGCAAGTCAGCCAGGCATTTCCAATACAACAGTGATGGCGACAGCAGAAAGGCATTCCGAATGATTCAGTCCTTGCCTAGAACTCGGTGGGAACAAGAGGTGTGGACACAAGAAAATAGCCCAGCACAGCACAACTACACCGATTCCACTCTGGGCTAAGGAGCTACTTACTAGGTGAGTCATGTTTGAATGTTACTGAGGTAAAGAAGACATTATGTCATAGATGGGAATGTGCAGGTCATCAAGGGCTGGCTAGCTACTGCTGTTTCTTAGGGGCCTCTTCTCCCTCTCCTTCTCTCTCCTTGTTTCCTATTAGTGACTGGTGTCAGATTCGTACTGCTGATTGAAGCAGGAAGTTCTTAAGTGCTCTTACAGGAATTACAGGAAGCACATGAAATGAAGCCCAGTAACATTCTGTCACCTTTTAACCTTACCTGCTTTCTGTCTGGAAACAAGAATGCAGCCCAACAAGAAAAGGGTGATTGGACGCCTGCTCGAAAACATGCTTCTCTGTCTGCACCCAGTCAATATCCTATTTCAAAGTTCAAGGAAATCTATGTCAAATGAAATGTCCAAAACTTATTGATAAATTTGTTCTTAGTAAGTCAATGATCACAAATGTTAACCAATTAGACTAAATATCAAAACCACTCACTGTCATGAAACAAAACTTATACAAAGAGAAAATATCATTAACAAAATGCCCAGTATTATGAAATAGTCTTGAACTCTTAGAAAGCTCAAGTACTTCCCTTGACAATAATATGCCTTTGTCTTGACTTTATTTTTACCTAAGGCTTGTTCTTAGAAAAGTAGACCAAAATAATAAGACAGAGATGCTGAAGTGGTGTGCTTTGGTTATGTCTGTGTATGTGTGGCACTCTGCGTTAACCCAGGGCCACCTGCACACCCGGGTTTGTCTAGAAGGAGAAAAACCATCACCACTTACCTCATCATCATTGACAAGCTCTTTTTTCACAACTTTCATTGCATAAATGCGATCTGTTTTTTTTAACCGAACCAACAGTACTTTGGCATAGCTTCCTCTCCCTATAACTCGAAGCAAATCAAAATCCTGGAGACCCAGACTTGATGATGCTTTACCACTTTCCCTGGTGTTGGTCGCCTGTTGAAGACATTTAACCAGCAAAGTTTCACCTGTAAATGTTTTGCTCAGTACTTTATATTTCTAACAAACTGTTCTAACTACCATGATTTTAAAGTGTTTTCATAACGTAAGATATTTTGAGTTCTTAACTCTTTTCTTATCTCTCCTAAAACCTTCGATCTTTAAGAGACAGGGTGAGCTTGTGAGTTAAGAAGGAGTAAGAATGGACTTGAAATCTAAGCAATGCTAAAGGACGCTTTAAAGGACCTGACACATTTTAAGGACAATTGTGTGTATCTGTTTGGTTTTCCAAACAGAATTAAAGTTAAACAGAATATCAAGATGGAAGAGTCTGCTAAGAATCTGGTAAAAGCTAGTAACTGTAACCGGAGCTGTGAGAGGATGCGCTCCAAGGTACAGGAGACCTACAGGAAGGACATGCGCATGAAGCAACACAGTTAACAGTAGATTTGGTATTAAAGGGACAGCAAAGTAACCCTTACAATTCAGTCAAACTAGAAATGTAAACTTCTGTCAATTTATGCAGATTAGTAAAGATAATCTTTTATAAGATATCTGCAAATCCAAAAAGAACACCTTCAGGGACCATGCCGATAGCTCAATACTGCAAAGTCATCAACATGTAACCACAAATGTCCCACAAGAATAAAGCAGGAATCCTCTGGTGAAAAGTGTCAAGGAAAGAAAAGGAAGCTAGGAGAGGGAAGTGGGGGGATGAAAGCACCAGATCTGACTCCTAGGCTTCTGAAGGCACCTGCACTCATGCACACATACCAACATAGACACACACATACAAATAATTAAAAACAATAAAAATTTAAAAAGAATGGCCATGGGGTTGGAGAGCTGGTTCAGAGGTTAAGAGCTCTGTCTGCTCTTCTAGAGGATCCTGGTTCAATTCCCAGCACCCACATGGCAGCTCACAGCTGTGTGTAACTCCAGTGCCAGGGGATCCGATGCCCTCTTTTGAACTCCACAGGCACCAGGCAAACATGTGGTGCACAGACATATATACATGCAAAACACTGATACACATAAAATAAATATATCTAAACCTCAAGAGCTCAGTTTAATTTAAAATGCATCTTCTCGAAAATGATCAAAGTATCAACAGCTTATATTAAATCTTAAGGCTACAAGGTATATAAACCAATAATAGCATGACAATCTTTAAAAAAAGTGTAGAAAAATCATACATGGCCACGATCTCCACTCAAAGGACTAACTTAGGACACTGACTACACCAAGCAGACAAGAATGAGGAGCAGCTAGAGTTCTCACACACTGCTGATGGGCTGTGACCATTGTCTCTTGCAGTGGAATGTACTTACTACTCATGCACCAAACTTGTTGATTTACTTATATAATTAATTCTTTGGGGAGTGAAAATTTTATTTTATTTTATTTTATGTAGTACTAGTAAGAACTGAATCCAGGACCTCACATATGCTAGGTAAGTGTTCTACAACTCTACACTTTTCCAATCTTTTCTTTCATTTTTATTTTGAAACAGGTCTTCACTAAGTTGCCTAGGCTGGCTCTGTGTTCAGTAGCCAGGCAACTCTTTAACTTACCCTCCTACCTCAGCCTCCTGAACAGCTGGGATGACATACATGCCTCCATCAGCAGGGCCAGTTGCCAAATCATATTTATAAGATTGTTTCATCCTAACTTAGCATAATAACTCCAACTGAAAGGGAAAACTGGAGTGGGACAAATAAACCAAAATGATAAAATAACTGAAGTACTGCTCTGTGTAACATGCATCTATTTTACATGAAAGAAGTCAGAGACACAAATATTGTAGGAGGCTGTTTACAGCTGGAACAAGAGCAAATCAAGGTAAAGCTAATATGAGGGGCATAGATAGTGGCTACTTTAGCAGAGGGGGAGGGGGACTGCCAGTGAACAGAAGGTTCATTCAAGACAGGCCTCTGCAGTGCTGGGGGATCTTCCTTCGGAGAGGCCATCGCACAGTGCTCACTGTGTTGAAAGTTCATCTACTCATGTCTCATCGTCTATCACTTAAAAGGCATCACAACCAAAGCAGTTATAATGAAGACAACGATAAAATGCCAACGACCGTTTCTAAAAGGAACAAAAAGGAATCCAAGAGCACCGAAGAGCAGATTAATACAGGTCCAGAAGAACAGAGGACTCATTCTTTATTACTAGGGTGTTCTTACTTTGTCTGACTCATTCAGTCTATAAACAAAACAAGGAAGATGTGGTCACAGTGGCAGGTGGGTTATAAATGTTAACCACCTTGGTAATGTAGAAATAAATATACAGCCTTAAAAAACAAAACTGAAGGAACAAGGTAGATAAAGCAAAGTGGAGACATGGGCGCAGCTGGGCTGGGCAGTGAACACATCTGGAAGGGGGACCAAGAAGGATCCTCAGATATGCAAGGAGTTCTAGGATAGCCTGGGCTACATGAGAACTTGACTCCAAAGAACAGAAAAAACAAACAAACAAAAGATAACTGACTAAATCAGAGCAAGACTCTAAGATGACATATTAAAAACATGGGACCAACAGATGCACTTCAGAACTCTGCCGGAGTAAAGCAAGGGAGTGACAAGATCATCCACTACATGTTCATAGTTACTTCAAATGGGTAGTGCATCTGGGGGGCTTTGCTACAATGAATGTTCTGTCTGCCACTTCTGTTTCAAATTTCCATGATAAAAAGGTGGAAGATAAACAAGATAAGCCTAAAATAACATACCCATCAAACACTAGAAAGAGAAAAGAAAAAAGGCAAGGACTAATCTTCCATGGCCAGAAACAAACATGTGAAAAACAGAGATTTAGGTACTATTCACACAACTGGAAGAGGCTGAAAGGGGCTATCTCCAAGACAACACACGGAACAGGTAAGACTGAAGTTTTTTTTTACCAAAAGCTTTTCTAAAACTACTTATTGTTTTAATTTATTTCTGTTTTAGAAACAAGTAAACTTCGGCTGGAGAAATGGCCCAGCAGTTAAGAGCACTTGACGCTATTATAGCAGATCCGAGTTTAGCCCCCATACCAGGCAGCACACAGCAGCCTGTAAACGCTGCTCCAATCGACTTGACACACCCTTCTGGCATCCATGACCACCTGCACATCTGTGGCATTTTCTTACAAAGATACACATAAAAATAACTATTAAATAAATTTTAAGTATTACAGAAAGGGTTTGCCACCCAGGCCTAGCACCCTAAGTTGGATCCCCAAAAGCCATATACAGGTAGAAGGAGAGTGTCAACTCCATGGAGTTGTCTTGACCCCCAAAGCACATGGCGGCATGCTATCCTATTTCTATTCATCACACACACAATAGTAATAATTGTATTTTTAAATGACAGTGAAAACATTTAATCATTTATACTTTAAGCAAAATGCAAGTCTACAAAATGCAAGTGTTTATAATGTGTTTCAAATAATATTTTCAAGTACCAAATGCTATTCCTATATATAATTTTTGCTTATCGATCTAAAGTGAAAATAAATTTTCAAATTATTTCATAATTAAAATTACTTAATTAAGCAGTTAAATCAAAATAATACTGTAAACTCACTAAATGTCTTCCTTGTATTTTACTGTTACAATATAATATGTAATCAGGTCAAATTGTTATATATCTAAAAGATTATGTCTTTCTAAAAAGCTAAGTGATGCTGTACACAGTAGGACAAATTATCTTACCTCCTTTTCTTCACCAACTTGGTCCAAACTTTCATGACTTGAAGGATTATATGGAATTACTAAAAATTCAAAACCAAATATAAAAAAGGAAAATAACCAATAATTAATTTGATAAACATTTTTCTTTTCATGTTTTTTCTTAGTTTTACATGAGTAAGTAATTAATTAAAGCTTAACATTTGTCCCAAATTATATATTAAGAATAGTGAAGGGGGCTGGAGAGGGGCTCAGCAGTTAAGAGCACTGGCTGCTCTTCCACAGGTCCTGGGTTCAGTTCCCAGCACCACACGGTGGCTCACGGCCATCTATAGTGGGATCCAATGCCCTCTTGTGGTGTAAAGTCATACATGCAGATATAGCACTCACATAAAGTAAGCAGTTAATCTTTAAAAAGTGTGGTAAAAAAGATTACTTTTTAAACATAAGAGTGGTGAAGGCGGAAAGAAAGCGCCACTTGGCAGCCAACTCCTGCTTTTTCTCTTCGCTGTGAAGAACTGTTCTCTGGAGAGGACTATAACTACTACTGCAATGCTTTGCTACAAGACAGACGGCAGGCAGGCCTGGGTTTATCTCCGTCTCATCTTAAAAATGCCTGACTATCATCACAGACATAAGAAACGACAAGGCCGGGGAGTAACAGCCCAGAGCTCACACTTTCCAAGCTTCTTTTAGGACCAAGCGACCAGTCTGACCTTCCAGAAAAATGCTTTTATGGCTTCAGAATTCCCCAAATACACGCTTAAGATTTGTTCCTGTTTAACACTTAAATCACCCCACATAGTCAGTTTGCTATGCTGTATCTCTACATTTCAAGAATAAGGATCTGAATAGAACCAAGTTGCTTCAACAGTCAACACGGCTCCAAGTTCAGCTTTGTACTTTCTCCCTGTGGAAAAGAAACTAGACTTGCTGAATTTAAAGGATCCTCAGAAAAATTTATTTGAACTAAAAAAGTCAATTGTTAGTTTACACAGTTGTTTTTCCAAATGCTAAATATGCATATGAAAATGATGTGACAAGTTTTACTATCACCAAATACGCTTAGGTACATTGTGTTTTTAAACTTAGGCTTTAAAAAAGTTACCACAGTGGAAAGGAGGCTCCTGGGGTCAGAGGGCTCAGGGTGGGGGAAATGTGGGAGAAATCAGGGGAAGGAAGTAACAAAAGTTTTATTTGAAAATGCTACAAGGAAATCTAATACTCTGTATGATATTTCAAAAAATAAAAAAAGAAATGAAGTCTAATATGAGAAATTACACTAAAAAAGCACCCCAAAGCAGTCTCCAACTGCTCCTCACCCTTACCTGTCTGTGCATGGTCCGGATGCATGGAGGACTGGTCCATTGGCAGCATTGGTTCCTACAAACATTTCCAAAGACACAGTAATTTTTTTCTTTTTAAATCCCTAAACCTCTATAAATCCAGAAACGACAGTATCAATAAGATATATCATACTAAAACTTAAATGTGAAAAACTCTAAGTGATGCAAATTACATTATTATGATACGTAACTATATAAAGCTGCACAATACTCCTATGAATGACATAATAACACATTTTTACAGAATAAAAGAAGAAAATACGCAAGTGATTTCAGGTCAGTTGGAAATAAAACTATCTACTGTGATTCCCTTCTACATTACTTTTTCTCCCCGAGCTCCCTCTGAAACCTAAGAACAATCTCCCAAGTTACTCTCTGACCTCCAGATGCTGTGGCACATATGCATATCACGTGCACAAAAGAACACTCACACGTACAATAACAATGAATAAAAAAAGAAAAACAGATAACTAAGGGGACCAGAGAGACTGCTCGGCAATGCCTCAGCTCAGTTCCCAGCAGCCACACTGGGCAGCTTATAACACTTGGAACTCCAAGGGATCTGACACCCTCTTCTGGCCTCCAAGGACAGAGTACACAGAGCAAATGCTCAAATAGACACACACACACACACACACACACACACACACACACACACACACACACACATAAATACAAATAAATATGAAAAAGATGACCAAATCATGGGAAAAACTACTTAGAAAAGGATGTACATCAATGACATCACTTTTACTAAAAGTATGTAAAAAAGAGACACACTCAAAGTAATGAACAAAATTATTAAATACTTTAAATGACTAAAAAGCAATTGTTTGCCCTACAATAAAATTCTAAGGAGAAAAACAGGTGGGAGGAAGGAGGAACCAGGAATTTGAAAAGTATAGAAGAAACATCGATCAAGAAGAGTTAGAATCCTGATTCCGAATAAAAAATTCTAACTTTTATCAGACAACTAAAATCGTGAATATTGCCTGGATGGCATTTGATATTGGCTATTTCAAGACTTCCAAAGCGTATCTTAAGTGGAATGTGAAGAACTCCTACACATTGTATTTCCCAAGATGTGGTTCTATAATACCTTCCTGCTTTAACTCTGTTAAATGAAGCATGCTACACACATACATAACAAACAAAACCCGATGCCTTACCGGTGGCAAAGAATGCCGCCCACATTCAATTGTGACAAGCTTGTGGCACTTCTTATGAACCAAAAGTTTGCAATTGATGCACTTGTATCCTTGTCGTCCAAGCCCCCAGATTCTGTCTGTGCAGATGGCACAGTGAGCACGCTGCAAAGAGGAAATTCAAGAACATTTTATCACAGCCAGGCAGTGGTGGTGCAGCACACCTTTAATCCCAGCACTCAGGATGCAGAGGCAAGTGGATCGCTGGGAGTTCCAGGCCAGCCTGGTCTACAGAGTAAGTTCCAGGACAGCCAAAGCTACACAACCTGTCTCAAAATACAAACAAAAAGACAAACAAACAAACAAAAACAAAACAAAACAAAATAGTTATTTCCCAACAGCTTGCTCATTATGCCTTCAACCTCAGCATTCATAAGGCATAGGCATAATGATCTGTAAGTTCAAAGCCAGCCTGGTCTACATAGTGCCAGGCCAGTAAAGGCTACATAGTGAGACTCTGTCTCAAAAAAGCAAAACAGGGCAAAATCAAAAGAAACAAAATTTTCTCATACATGATTTTTCTTCAAAGGCTACTGAAGATCAGTAGGGGGAAAAAAAACGAAAAACAGAAGACAGTAGGTTTCAAAGAGACATGAATATCTTCACAAAAATTTCATAGTAATGAACACAGGAAAAATGGCTAATAAGCCACACAGCCTTCCAGACTATGCAGAGGGCAAACCCTGCTTTCCTAGAGAACTCAGTGTCCAAAGTCTTGGTGATGCCAGGGTCACTGGCAATAAGAGTTTGGGGATCTTGGGCATTCATTTATATTGATGAATTCAGGAAATAATGTTAATTGTAAAAATGAAATCCATAAAAGTACAGTTAACAAAAGAAGTTAAACCAGGCACTCCCACACTCCCACACTTAGGCAGACAAAAGGGACTCCATGGGTTCTTGGCTAACTTCAGCTATACCAAGTACCAGGCCAACTGTAGCAACACAGTTAGAATCTGTGTTGAAAAAGGGGTGGGGGTGTTTCTAAACACAGGCTCACACCAACAAACTGCCTGCTCTCAAACTCCAGCTTTGTACTTACTGGCTGCACCTTAACTTCATTTTTTCTTATCTATAAAATGGAAATATAGTACCTGTTTCACAAGGCTGTTGTAAGGATTTATTTAGTGCATCAGCACAGGGAAAGTACTTAGGAAACTGCCTCGTACCTAGTAAAGCTAGCCAAGTGTTTGCTACTATTACTGCTTTCTAAATAGTGAATTAGAAAGGATATGGCTACCTTTTGTTAAATCTGCACTTTCTGAATATATGTATAGAAAAGGAAATGGAGCCGTGTAAATCAGCTTTTGTCTAATCTGTCTGAAGCCTGAGTTCCATTTGCTCACTCTTAGGGCTCTGTCCTTCTGTAATCTCCGGGGTCTTGTGCAGGCGCTGTTCTCACCGAACACCGACGGTTCAGTCCGTCCTCTGGTACTAGCTACAAATTCGGTTTCATACTCTACTTAACAATTTAAATCAAAATCAACTGAAGTATTTCTAGATGGTCTACTTCTGTTCATATAAAAACAAAACTTGATTAAGAAAAAATAATAGGGAAAAAATAGTGAATTAAAGGGCTTACACAATAAACTGATAATTTCTGCCTGCTTTGAATTATACTTAAACATAATTTCCTCTAACTCTACAAATCTGTATTTTTCAGACTCATTTGGAAGTAAGGTGCAAACATGAGGAGTTTAACCTAGGACTGACGGCATTCATTCACCTCTAATGAGAACCGTTCAAAACTGGGACCATCCGAGTGGAAGGCTGGGGTGAAGCAGGGTGCTGGGTGGTGAGAGCGAGTGCCGTCTATGCCGAGGAGGCACAGCCGCAGACCCAAGGCCTTCCTGCTTACTGACCTCCTTAGGAGACTCACGAGACTTAATAACAAACCATCTTTCTCTCACAGGAAGGGAAAACAAATATAAACAGATGTCTCAGAGCATTAGAATCCAACCGAGTTAAGTTACCCTGTTGAACCGTTTGGCTTGGAAAGTGTGGCCGTTTGCACAGTACAGCTTTCTCCACCGGCGTGCCCCTCTTCGGTAAATGGATTCTGAAGAGAGATCCAAAGTTTAAAGAGGGTAAGTTTGAATAAAAGCTACTTAACTACACCTGACTTTTCCATGACATTTATTGCTGGAAAAACCAGTTACACATACTAGAAACTGAAAATGTAAAATGGGTTCGCTAAAGTACTAGCTAGAAACACACACCAGGGCTACCAATTTGGAATAATTAGTACTGCTTTATTTTAAAGAGATTTCCCCCCTAACATCTGAGAAAAACCGAAGTTCTTGGACAAGCTAAAGAAGTAAATACTTGCATCCTTTACCTGCTTTACGAGCTACCACTTACTCTTTTGTTAAATGTTTTATATATATATATATATATATATATATATATATATATATATATATATATATATAAAATATATATTTATATAATATTATAATAAATATAATATATAGGGGTTGGGGATTTAGCTCAGTGGTAGAGTGCTTGCCTAGCTAGCAAGCGCAAGGCCCTGGGTTCGATCCTCAGCTTAAAAAAAAAACAAAAACCAAACAAAATATAATACATAGTAAATATATATATGGGATCAGATGCTCTCTACTCCTCAGGCATCTACACCGATATGAACACACACAATTAAAAATAAAATAACAAAATAGACATTGTTATTTTTCCTCATGACATTACATCAAAGAGGCACACATGGCAGAGTGACAGTGCTCACGACTGATAACCACCTTGTCACTTACAAGTAGTGACTGTGAGCATCTCTTCTTCACTGTAAAGGTGCGCTTTACTTCATGGAAGTGATGTGTAAGTGATAGTTCACAGAACTCCATCTACGATAAACTTGTCCTTTTTGGTTTGTTTTTGGTATAATACTGTATGTTGAACCCAGGACCCCACACGTTACATAAGCATTCTACCACACAGCTAGACCCTGGTCTAGCACTCCAAAAAGTTTTATATATCTATTATCCTTTTTAATTTTTTAAACATTTATTAGAGTTTTGTGTGCATGTATGTATGCATACCATGTGTGTGCCTAGTACTCTGGAAGTGAGACAGGGGAGTTGGATCACCTGGAACTGGAGTTACAGATGGTTGTGAGCCACCATGAGTGCTGGAAACCAAACCCAGATCCTCTTAAAGCTCTTAACCTTTGAGCCATGTCTCCAGCTCCTAGAAACACTTTTTTTTGGGGGGGGGGGGGGGGGTCTTTTGAAACAGGGTTCTCTATATTAACAGTCCTAGCTGTCCTGGAACTCCCTTAGACCAGGCTGGCCTCGAACTCACAGAGATCCTCCTGCCTCTGCCTTCTGAGTGCTGGGATTAAAGGTGAGTGCCATCACTATTTCTAAAACACATCGGAAGACGTTCTAAATTATCAAACCTAATCCATTTGTAATTTTGGCTATCTATCACTATGACATGCACTGTCTAGTAAGGAACATTTCTAAACTACTTTAAAGCAGAAGGAGCACTGAATTCACTATTTCAAGTTAAGGTAGAAAGTACCAGCTGCCATGCTCTTAGAGTCTTTTTTCTGCTTGCAGAGCTGGGGACACAGCCAGGGCCGTCACCACACTGGAAGCCTTGTGGCGTGACTCCTGACACTAACACAGGTGCTTCTGCCTGGGTCTACACTCTCTAGAGAGCCAGCACATTACTGGATGCTCTTATAAACGAGCTTATATATATACCCACATTTAAATAGTTTACTGCTGTCTAAGAATTTAAAGGGCCAACAGACCACAGTCATGGTTATCAATTTTCCTCTATACTCTAGTTCAACATTTACTTTCCTGGGGAAAAGGTGGTGTCAGACCTCCACCACTCATTTTAAAAGGTAAATAAGCATGCATTGTATGGGAAGCCTAGAAACGGCATTTCACCCGGAGAGCGTGTTGCCATAAACCTACAATGGATATCCACAGGCATGGAGCTCTGCACAGGGTGTGCTACAGTGTCAACTCTTTCACCATTCTGGCTCTAGGCAGAGAAGACAGCCCCTCTCCCCAGCAGCCCTGTAAAGACAGCCGGCGTGGCTTCAACTCTGGTATCGCCAGCTGACTACAAACCCAGGTCTTCACTACCGCCTGCCTGCTGTCCCGCCATTTCTTCTATCCCACCTTCCTGTGTAACACATTACATCATTCTAACTTTACAACTCTGCTTTCCTTGCTCACTAAAGAGTATTAAGTCACAAAACTAGAAGCTTAGACTTGGAAATTTCACATAAGTCAAAGCAAAACATTCGCTTCTTCTTTACTCCTAAAGTCATGGATACATGCATGCAGAAGCCATAAATGAAAAGGAGATTCTATAACAATTCCTAAGAATGTGACATCTACAACGCTACCTAGAAGGGAAGTGTCAAGGCAATTTTTCTCACATTATATAGTAAGCACAAGCAAACAAACACATGAATGTAACAAGTGGGTTATTAGATTTAGAAGTCATGCATATGTGTACACACAAGCAAGTACAGAGGTAAACAGAAAATGCTAAGTACTGTTAAATCTGGGCAAGTGATATGTAAGTATCTTTTTTTCAAAGATGTTTCAGAATTTCTACAGATTTGAAAATATCCAAAATTAAAAAACACGAAGCCACATGACTTAATTGTCCTTTTATATGCACAACAGATAATTATGTAAGATGTAGCTAGATGAATTCCATTTGGCAAAAGCAGAGCTCAGGCAGCTGCTAATATGTTCTAAATTAGACTGAGGAAACAGAATAAATCAAACAAATTAAAAGTTCTATCTCTTAAGGGAAGCATGGTGCCACACGCCTTTAATCCCAGCACTCAGGAGGCAGAGGCAGGCAGATCTGAGTGGAGGCCAGCCTGGGCTACACAGTGAGTTCCAAGATGGCCAGAGACCTTGTCTAGGAAACAAACAAAACAAAAAGTTCTGTTTCTTTTCATTTTGAGTAACTCTTTCAAATGTACAGAGTACTAAAAACACTCACTGTCTTCTCCTGGGCAAGGCATTCCAGGACGTTCTGGTACACAAGGAAATACTGAAAGAAAATTCACTAAAATTAATTAACAGCATAATCACAAAATACAAATTAAGCAGAATTAAAATTGATCCAAAATTCAAAGTGACTTATAATACTCAAGACAGAATTTTATCACATGGCCAAAATTAGTCTACTGAAGGCTCTCACTTTTACCAAGCCTATATATAAAGCAATTTCCTGTGAAAACAAATACGTCTATAGGTAACATATTAGAAGCCTGAATTACTAATTCTAGTCCCTTGTCAATAATTATTTTTTCTTCTTCTGGTCCTTAAAGAAACTACTACTTTTTAAAATCCTTGTTTTAGAGAACTTAGTTACAACAAAGAATTAAATGACAAAAATCAGAATTTTTAAAAGATGTGTATTCAATTTAGAAATGAGTGAATATCAGAAACAGTACCAAAACTCCCAAAATATTAGCTTATATTCCAGGCTATATGTTTATAAACATACCCCCGGGCAGTGGTGACGCATGCCTTTAATCCCAGCACTCGGGAGGCAGAGGCAGGTGGATCTCTGTGAGTTCGAGGCCAGTCTGGTCTACAAAGTGAGATCCAGGAAAGGTGCAAAGCTACACAGAGAAACCCTGTCTTGAAAAACCAAAAAGTCTATAAACATACCAAACAAAGCATGTTTATAATGAGGAACATCTTGTTCACTGACTGTACTTTGGTGAATTAGGGCCACAACTGAGTAAGAGCACCTGGAACAGGAAATAGTTTATCAAACCCAGGACTCTGCTAGGCAAGTACTCTAAAACTGAATTCTCTCTCTCTTTTCTCTCTCTCTCTCTAAAGATGTGATCTCACCATATAGCTTGGGCTGCCCTGGAACACAAGATCCTCCTGCCTCTGCCTCCCAAGTTGTAGGGCAACAGACAACTGCTACCTGCCTGCCTGAATTGTTCCTCTAACAGTTTAAACTAGGAAAGGGTGGTCCTTGCCCCCCCCCAACACCCCCCCCCCCCACACACACACACTTGTAAAGCTGTGCAGGAATGCCTAAGTTATGAAACAATGGGAGATTAGGAGATCACATTTTAATATCCTGGAAGACTATATACAGATAATGCATTTCTCCTAGACGATAAAAAGCAGAATCATTTTAGCTGCTCTAGCACAGGAAAAAGAAACGGAAGGACAAGTACCTAGGGATGAGGGCACACATAATAAATGACACCTACATTGTCTTTAGTCATGTTTATACTGCAGCTTTGGGAGCATCCGTGAGGGCTCTTACCATGGATCAAGAGTTCAGAATCCTTGTTCAGCTCATAAAGCCGGAAAGCTTCTTCTAATTCCAACTGAGAAGACACTGTACACGGATCTCCTAAAAACACAAAAGTACAGCTCGACCTTCACCCTCTGAGTATGATAACTGTAAGCAAATTCTATAACTAATAAGGGAGGGATATTTATAAGGACAGATGTTTAGATACTTCCTTAGACATCCCATTCTCTGAAGTAGATGACATCACATACATTTTTAGTTGTACAGAATGAAACACGGGGCCCAGACACCAAATTTTCTACACATAAAACCACTCTGTTCTGCACACAGGCACACATGCACGCACACACCAGCAAACCCATTCTGACACCTTCAGGCTGGCACAGCTCATTGGATGGGTTAACAGCCAGTCTGCGGCCTCCTCTTTGTCCCCAGTATTGTGGATAGAGCCCAGGACCAGGCCTGGCACGCACTCTAACACCAAAGTATGGAGCCAGCTTCACTCACGTTTTATTCTGTTTGGGGATGGGGTCTCGGTAAATTACTCAGGCTGGCCTCAAACACAATTCTCCTGCCTCAGTCTCCCAAATGCTGGGACAACAGGCCTACATCATCAGCCCTTGATACTAGTTTACTCAAAAGAGGAGCAAAGGCAGCCCCGCTGCGCATGGCTGGAATCTCTCCATGGAGTGACTTGTCATAGATTTCTTTCACATTACGACCTTGCTCAACTAACTCAAAGGGAGGAGACCACTAAAGCACTCTGGACTAAATCCAGCTTGAGCCACTTAAATTTTTTCTAAGACACATTTATTTGATAAGTGTCTTGCTCGCACATATGTAGGTGCACCACATGTGTGCCTGCGGCAGTCAGTAGAAGGCATCAAATCCCCTGGGACTGGAGTTCCAGACAGTTGTCCACTGCCTTGTGGGTGCTGGGACTTGAATCCAGTACTCTGCAAGAGCAGCGAGTGCTCTGGACGACCGAGCCACCTCTCCAGCCTCTACTTTTTCTTTCCTTCCTTCTATACAACATCTTTTATTCTTTGACAATGGCACACATCTAAACAATGCATCCTGATCATGTGCACTCCAAGTCCACTTCCCCCAAGGAGCCTCCAACGCTTCCAAACTCCGTTCTTCCCAGCCACCCCAACATGTCTCTCCCTCGAATGTCTTCTTTCTGTTAGGAGCCCCCTGAGACTGCTGGAATGATGACTGATCCTGCTGACTTTCTCCTGTGTATGTATTCATAGCTGCGGTGAGTTTATGGGTGCAAAGGCCGTGTCACATCCCAAAGACGGCATTCCACAGTACTCCTCCCCATCCTGAATCTCTTAATGCGGTCTTTGCACCCCTATTCTGAGATGTCCCTCCTCTGACATGCTCCCTGAGCCTTTGGTGAGAAGGATGTTACAAATATCCTACTTAGGGCTGGACACCAGCATGAGCTACTCTTAAATGTAAGTGCTGAATTTCAGTAACACACAGACGACAAGGACACACCTCTCTGACTAACCAGCCAAAGTGCTGAGTCACTCCTGGAAGTCAAGAGGTGACATACATAGGGGACAATGACATTCCTCAATGAACAAGTCACTTGGAGCAACGCTGGGGCCTGAAGTGGGCCCTCCACTATTACAGTGCTCCATCCTTTGCTTATAGGAAACTCCCTCCATCTGTCTAATCTTCAATCCCGTGCTGCAGAGAACCCAGTTTACCATCTACCTCACAGACAAGAGTGTCTCCATTCTTCTCTCAACCCAGCTGCTAAAGGTTTACCCCCTTTTATCTTCTCTGGACATTTGCAACATTAGCCCTGATTACTCACAGAGCTGTGAAAAGGAAGATTTCAACTCACTAAGTTGTAAGGAAGGTAGTCTTACACAGAAACAGAAACTGGTACAAAAGGAAGAGGAATCACATGGCCTTTTCCATCTACTGACAGACAGAAGATGGCAGTCATGGACTGCTGGTGAGGCCCGAGAGCAGAGGAAATGACTTGGGAAATGGACAATGACCAGTGGACCAACTGTGGCAGCACTGTCACTGAGGGCAATATAGAAAGCAGACCTAAAGGAACATGGCTGCAAATAAAGACATAAAGACTAGGTAGGAGGTTGAAAGCATCAAATGGTTTCTTTTAAAAAAAATAATTTATTATTTTTATCTTATGTGCATTGGCATTTTGCCTGCATGTATGTCTGTGTGACGGTGTCTGTGTGAGGGTGTCAGATGCCCTGGAACTGGAATTACAGACAGTTGTGAGCTGCCATGTGGGTGCTGGGAATTGAACCTGGGTCCTCTGGAAGAGCAGCCAGGTGCCCTCAACTGCTAAGTCATCTCCCAAAATGGTTTCTTTCAACATCCTATGTAGATATGGATACAGAGAAATGTCAAGAATGAATTTTGGGTAAAAAAATTTCCCTGTCTTGCTTGGTTGAAAATATAAAAGTTTAAAAATAAAACTGCCCCTCTCTTCCATTTCTACCTATAAGTCATACAAATAAGAAACACTCTCAGGGCAAAGATCAGATGCACGCAGCACCAAGACTTCCTAATAAATTATGTTTCTGGGGGGCTGGGTGCCGAGGACTGGGTCTCAGCTGGACCACCAGACCGAGGGAGAACGGGGTGAAGGTACTCAGGATAAGTGAAATTCGGCGAGTGACAGACAGCCACAGACACGAGAGTATGCTGTGAAGCTGCTGCAATTTTACTCAGACACGAGAGTATGCTGTGAAGCTGCTGCAATTTTACTCAGACCAAACAGTGAATTTTATACAGTTACTTGAGGAAACATGGCAATCGGCCAGTAGGGTGATAGACATAGAATCAACAATGTAGTCACACACTTTTCTCAGAATGATTAGCAGATCTCATGAGTATAGCCTTTATTTCCCCTTTTGTGGTTTCTCATCCAGACAGAGAACATTACGGCCCTAGCTGTAGTTTTCCTTCTACATAATTATTAAACCTTTGTTCTGTATCAAAATTAAACCCTTCCCATCATTGTTCTAACCATGGTCTCATTTGTGTGAGAATATTTTAACCTTTGCCTGGTGAGAAGGCACCAGGGGGATCGGGACCTAACTAACCTTTCCATGAGCTGTAACTTATGCCATTCTGTTTTCATACCATTATGATTCACCCATTGGTTCCCATGTTTATCATAAGCTCCCATAAAAGGTAGTGGTTTTAAGTAATTATTATGTCTAGGATTAAAGTTAGGGGGTTGCCACCATAGACCCTTGATGAGAAACTCTATTTGTCTCTGGATAATTCTTGTAGAAATGGCTAGTTCCTGTAACTGCTTCCTCGCAGCTGCTGTCGGCTGCGCGTGTGGATTGCCTATGAGTCGCTGAACCTTTACTTTCATTCTCTCTTCGCTAGAGTCTTCATCCTTCTGAATCATAAGTTCTTTTTGTTCTAAATCAGTCATGAATTCCCCCAAACTTTTGGGACCCTCTTGAACTGTTTGCCTAAGAGCTTGAATCATAGGTGGGGGTATTGAAGCCACTTTTGAGGAATCATAACTCTCTTTATGGGGCACATCAGGAACATTAAGAGTTAACTTCCTGGAATTAATACACAAGGAAACAGCAATAATCACAGAGGCAAAGAGAAGAAGGCAGAGTGCCAGCCAGCCTCTGCAAGCAGATCTGTGTGGTTCCGTGTAGCCTGGCACCATGATTCGGGCAGATTGATAAGGAGTCGCCGGGGCATAGACCCGAAGGCTGCGAGCCCCCCTTTCCCACCTAACTACCTCATCCAAGGCATTTTGTCACATGGGCGACACCGTCGTGGGCGTGGCAGTTAAGCATCTGGCTGGTTTAGCATTCAGGCTTTGGAGCAGCACAGTTCAGCTGAGAGCCATTGGGATGAGGACTCAGAAGCTTGCAGTCTGAGGAAACAAGACCAGCTGAGGAACTGGCGAGGTGAGGTAGCTGTGGCTTGTTCTGCTTCTCTGATTTTCCAGCGTTCACGCCAATAACTGGCCTCAGGTTTGATTTCATTAATAAGAACTTTTAAGATTCCTACTACAATACTGGATTTTGAATGTATTAGCTGTTTCCTGCAGTAAATTTCTTGTGTGCTATTACAGCTTTCCCAATTGATTCTTTTCCCAAGAACTTCTAACAGCGTGGCTGATCATTTATTGGGCACAATTTCCCTACAAGTTTGGGGCATATGGATGACATATGTGTGAAAACAGGGACACAAACAAAGACCCTTTCCTCACAGTCAGGCCTTTGTTCCTCTCATTATAGCATGGAATCTGCTTTTCTGTAATTGTTTTCTTTAGCAGACATCTGGCCAGGGACATCTCCAGACAAAAGAATTTCATCTGAGATACTTCTCAAACATCCAAGGACAGACTGCTGAAGATCAGCACTAGCGTGCCCTGAACTCACCTTTCCAACAGATAAGAGAAGCTAACCTCACTAACCTTAAATCCTTACTTTCACCCCAGTTTATTAACACAAGACCCTAACTTAAGTGATTTACTGCTTGCAATTACTGGGATGGTGATCGACCCTCTGCTAGTTACTGATATAGGTAAATATTCCCACTGACTTGCTGCAAGCCGCAAAAATATACATAGTAGGATTTCAGCTGATTATGACAAGCTAATACCTGAAAGAAGCCAAGGGCCTTCCAGAGGTCAAGCTGACGCTCAAGGAGCCTTGGTGATATTTGGCTTTTGATTATCAGTCGTTTTCTATGAATTTCTTGTGTGCTATTGTAGCTTTTCCATCATTTATTGGGCACCATTTCCCCTCTACTGAAGGAATATTTAGATAACCTTCTGTGCTGACAGCTATGCATAGCCAGAACCCCAGTTCAAGCCTCCCTGTAATTATCATCATTGGCAGCATTTGGCCAGGTCCATCCCCAGATGGAGGAAAGTACCTTATCAGTCTATAAGAACAGACTTAAGCATCCAGACTACCTGTCTGAGAAGGCCTGGCGGATGTACCAATTAAGCTTAACTTCCTCCTTTCCCAAATCTTACCTCTAGTTCCAAATCTCCCTTTAACTATCACTAGAGGTATCTAGATGTTCATAGGTTACCTAGCAACCAAGCACACCTTCCCCCACTGTAGTGGGCAGCCATTTTTCACCAATACCCCACCCTGCAGAAAAACAGCAGATAGCTTGGACAGACAGGAGCCACAGGAAAAAAGAAGACAGTTTTATTTTCTCCCATTGACCTAGCAACTTATAGAGTCTTAACATTTTCTACCAATCACGTTTAAGATTAGTTATGTACATAAGATCCCTCTTCTTAGATATTACCGGAATTTAGCCTTTAGCTAATTCATTAGTCACTTCTCTTTTGGGTTGCAAATGACAATTAACAATTACTGCCCCTCTACGTGATTTTTCCTCCGTTTGACCCTGGAAGCCTGGTGGTCACTGCCTGAGGATAATTCTTAGCTGCCTTTATGACCCTGTAGAATTCAAGTCTGGTGACCTTGCTTGACCAGGGGATTGCTCTTGCTTGGGTTTATAACTAAACTACTAAGAGACTTGGGGAGGAACATGGAGAACTTAGAGAAGAGAACAGAGAGGAATAAGGAGGATTTTGACCAGAGAGACCGTGTGGACGAGATGGAAATGAGGAAGAGCCAGATGGGGAAGTCCTAGCTGGGTAAGAACAAGCTGAGAAGGACCTAGATGAGGCAGAATTAAGAAGAGAGAATTAAGATAGAACTTAGAGGGAGCAGTACATAAATGGAGAGAAGTCAGGCAAAAAAGGAGCTAGGCACGAGAACAGAACTGGAGCTGTGTGGAGAGGATGTTATCCCCGAGGAATTAAAGCAAGCAGACTATGGAGCTCGGTGTGCTGAGATCCTATTTCCCGAAAACAGTCCTCGCCACCATTCCCAGTTCTCTCCTGAGCCCCCGGAAGTAGAATATTAGGCTGCTCCCTCTAATATTTCACAAGACCGACCCAATGAGACAACCACCAAGGCCAGGCGGATGATAGATTGTTTCTTGTGCAAATTAAGCTTAAATCCTCCTCTTTTATCCCATAGCCCAGGTGTTATCATTAGATCTAAAGGTTCCCTTTAGCAACTGACTCAGAGTGAAAGTGCTTTTGCAAACCAAAAGCTACCTGCTGTTACCCAGGTTGCCTAGTAACTGAAAATACTCCCCCACCCCCCACCCCGTCCTGCTGGAAACCAGGGCTGCCGAGGTAGCTGACAAAGGAAACAAGACAGTTTTACTTTACTCCTGCCTTATACTGACATACAAAGTCCTAACCTTTGACCTGGCCACTTCTAAGATTATAGTCTGAGCACATAAATTCCTCTTTAGATCCCCTGATTGATTTTAGCCCTTACTTGACCTTACCAGAGAACTTCCATTAGTCATTCCCCCTTTGGATTGTACATGAAAGCTGACAATTACACGTGTGAATCTTATCACCTCTCTCTATGACCCTGAAAACTTGAAGCCTCACATTGCATTGCCAAAGAATTACTGCTTGTAAGTGTATATAGCTGGTGTCCCAGTGACACTTGTAGAATTGATTTAGAATAGAGTGAATGGACTGAAAGAGCTCCACGTGTGCATATTCTTTCAGTACTCTTAAAATCAGAGTCTCAGCTAGTTGTAGAGTCCTTCCACAGACCCTGGGAAAGGGGTATCTAGGGTATCTGGGGTTGGACCCCAACAGCTCTTGTTAATTCAAATGTAACTTTTCTAGTCCAAAATCCCAAAGTCTTCTAAAATTCTTCAAAAAACAGGTCAGGTCTGTCACAGCAACAGTCCCATTCTAAAAGACCTGGGTTCTATTCCCAGTAACCACATGGCTAACAGCTGTCCGTAACTTCAGTTCCACAGGACCCAACACCCTCTTCTGGCCTGTTCAGACACTGTATGCACATGGTGCATAGAGATACATGTAAGCAAAACACATATACACATTAAACACACACTCACAACAGACACAAAGAAAAAAATGTAACACTGCAACTCATAATCATATATACTGTCAGTTAAAAATAAAAACGTAAAACTACACAGAGAACTAAAAATAAAGTAAAATAAAATCCTACCTGTCATTCCCTGCCCTGTGCAAGAGTACATGGCAATGATGGTTACAAAATTACTAGCTACCTAAAATATTTTGCTACTGAGGCCTGATAGCTCACATTAGGAGACCAAAGAAGGGGGGGTCATTGCAAGTTTCCTGCCAGCCAGGGCCACTAACAAAACCTGCCTTATTTTTAAAAAAAAGAAAAAAAAAAGCCAATTAGGGGCTGGAGAAGCGGCTCAGCAGTTAGAAGTACTTGTGGTTCTTGCAGAGGGTTAGGTCCTGGCATCCACACGACAAACCACAACCTTCTGTGACCAGTATCTCCAGGGGGATCGGATAGCCTCTTCTGGTCTCCCTAGGCACCAGGTACACATGTAGGCAGTAGATGGTGAGAAGCCTTGATTCAATGTCTTCAAACTGAGGAAGCCGTCCATTCTATCATTCTATCAGCCCTGGTCCTTAAGAGCTTCTTTTTTCTCATGGCGGCGGCTGGCGGTTTCTTTCCCCCCAGCCTTCTTTAATATTGTAACTGTAATTCTTGCTTGATAATTGTTTTGTTATCTAAAATTTTACTATATAAAAGTTAAAACCTTGCTTTTTTTAAAAAAAGGGACAATGCTGTGGGATGTTCTGTATGTCAAATGTGTTGCTCTGATTGGTTAAAATAAATAAAGTGCTGACTGGCCAGTAGCCAGGCAGGAAGGATAGGGTAGGCGGGACAAGGAGGAGGAGAACTGTGGGAAGTGGAAGGCTGGGTGGAGATACTGCCAGCCGCCGCCATGACAAGCAACATGTAAAGACACCAGTAAGCCACAAGCCACGTGGCAAAGTACAGATTAATAGAAATGGGTTAATTTAAGATAGAAGAAGTAGATAACAAGAAGCCTGCCACGGCCATACAGTTTGTAAACAGTGTAAGTTTCTGTGTGTTTACTTGGTTGGGTCTGAGCGTCTATGGGCCTGGCAGATGAGAGAGATTTGTCCTGACTGTGGGCCAGGCAGGAAAACTCTAACTACAAGCATCCTGACTAACACACATGCCCAACTGTGATAAGCCTCTGCATGTGAGGACAGGCAATGTCTCTCCTCAAGACAGTTCACAATGCTTTGTGAGTACAAGTCACTAACATCATCCTGAAGTAAAATGATCACAATCACTATGACTGCTTCTGTAACATTTTCTTTAAGGTATATTCAGTTAATAACAGGTAAGCTCTTATATTAAAATATAAAACATTTATATTAAAAAAAGACACACTAGTAAAACATTGTTTGCCTTACTTCATTTGAAGAGGGAAAGACAAAGATTGTGTACTTTGACTTAAATCTTTTCTGTTAATCTAAGTACTCAAACATGGCATTAAATTTCTGCTTTATCTTTCCCTCTTGAATTTTTTAGGGCTCTTATTCATCTTAAGGCAAATGTTCACACAGGCGCATCCCTTCTCCCAATCACTCACCTTCCTCATCTATCCATTTCATGGTGAATGGCTGTTCATTGTCAAAAGAACACATATCTCGAACCTCACTGCAGAGTCCCTCGAAGGAGATGGAAGGCTCAAAGTGTGTTATCATAATGTCTCTGCAAAAGAAAAAGTTTCATGCTTTAAAAGTTTTATGTTTAAAGCCATACTGATCTACATGAGACGGAATGCCTGATGACAGAGTTACTCTGTGTACATGGAACGTTAAAACATTACTGAAATAAGGTTACAACATGAAAACAACAGTGCGCTGTCACGGAGAACCGCCCTCGCTGCTCTAGCACTTACCGAAGGCCTTCCAACTCCACAGCCTCTCTACAAGCATGCACCTTACATCCATCTAGAATCTGCTTCAAACTCCACCCCCAGATTTTCCTACCCCAGAAAGTCTACCATTCACCCCTCAGCTTGTCTTTCTGTTACCTCGGCTCCCTTTACCTTGACTTACAAAATAACCCACCATAAATCTGTCAGTCATTCTTTGTATGGCATGATTTCTACATCTCTTACCTCATTTTCAGCTTTTCCCCAAAGAACATGTTTTCTAAAAATAGGTTTAAAGCAACTTCCTTTAGTATAGGTAACCTTCTTCTCCAATCACAGGAATTTATGTTTATTAATGAAAGTATTAATATAAAATAGTAAATGATATATATTAATTATATTAGCACTAGATGAACAATTTAAATAAATCCAGTAAGCAGCTATTCCCTGTAACTTTACACTTGTTAGGTGTTTTCTAGCAGAGGCCTGGTACTCCCTCTAGGCAGTCCTGGAGAGACCTTCAGAGCTCTAACCTCTACCCAGCAGCAACTTTCACACAACACTCTGTGGGGGACTAGGTTTTTATAAAATTAACGCAGTCCACGTCCTTCCTGCTAAAAATCCAAGTGTGTCTATCATGCGGTCAAAGTTAACGTCCCTAGGCAGGTGGGTGATCAGACACTGGCTGGAGTCACCTGGGAAGGGAGCGGCATGAGGACCAGTCTAGCTAGGCTAGTCCATGGACAGGCTGTGAGGAATTCATGGCTGAACTAACTGAGGTGAGGAACAGAGGCGGGACGGACTGTACCCTGAAGCAGTAAGCTGAAACAACTCTTTTGCCTCTAGCTTGCTTCATCAGGGTATTTTATCACAGTAACTGGAAAGAAAACTAGGACATCAGGGTCTACAGGCCCACAGGAGCTGTCCCAGGCTCCCTCCCGAGCTACTTCTCCAGAACTGGTAAGTCAGCATGTGCTTCTTCTATTCTACCCTCTGTCCAAAGTGGAGTACCATCAAACTTGGGAAAGGGAACGCAGAGACATTTCTGCACTATACTCCCAGAGGGCAATGCAGATCCGGGGACAGGATGACTACTTAACTGTCAAAACAGCTCTGACCTCAGAGTAGGGGAGAGATAGATTATTCTGGAGCCAAATATGAGTGCCACGGCCAGGGGACACAGATTAGAGCTACCCCAAATTCCATGTTCCAACATGGTGGTAATTCTCACAGCAACAGAACAAAGGAAATCTTCAATCCAATGCACTTTTCAAACACACCAGTGGAACATCAGAGGTGGCTTACAGCAAAGAGGGACCATCTCTGTTATCAGCCTTGATGATAGCTGATGATGTTCTTAGCTTTCTGGATGATGAACATCAGTTCAGTTAATATATTCCAAAACATTTCACCCATTAGACACAAGGATGTTAAGTCAGACACAGAGATGGGCAAGGAATGGCTATTTAGGGAGCGAAAACAGCCCAAGATAAACTGTTCTTGGGTTCTGGGCCTGCAACATCACCATCTCTCCAGTCACAGAAGTTTTCATTGGGTGAACAGGCTTGTAGAAGATTTGGTGGAAGGTACTGTTCTTTCCAGGAATGTTCACTCACACAATAAATAAAAGGAAATGACAATAAACAGGAACTGTGAATAGATATGGGTAGCTGAACACAGAAAGCATAGGATCTTTTTTAATTGACACAGCAGCCATGTGTTATCTGCCAAAAGAAGTGATAGCTACAGTCTTAAGGAGCTAGAGAAGGAAGCAGAGACCCAGGCAGACACAAAATCCAACGGCTCTCAGGACTTGACATTCTAAGTATTCCACATGCTCTGCCTGTCTCCTGCCATCATAACAATACGCTTCCTGGCACTCCACCTAGTATTCTGAACACTTAAAGTCTCCTTTTGTCTTCAATCCTAAGACACAGGGCATTATTTCTACTGAGAGAGGACACCAGGAGAACATGGCCCACAGAATCAACTAAGCAGGGCTCACAGAGGCTCAGAGAATCTGAAGAGACAAACACGAGCCCTGTACCAGCTTGCGCTAGGTCCTCTGCATAGACCTTACGGTTGTGTAGCTTGGTGTGCTTGTGGGACCCCCAACACGGGAGGAGGGTTTGTGCCCAGGCTTATTAGGCCTTGTTTGGTGGATCTCCCTGGGCGGCCTGCTCTTTTTTTTTTTTTTTTCCTTTTTTTTTTTTTTAAGGGAAACAGAGGTGGAGTGGATCTGGGGGAAGGACTGGGAGGAGTGGAGGGAGGAAACTGAAGTTAGGGTGTAATGTACAAGAGAAGAATAAAAAGTTTAATTTTTTTCAAATATTTTGATCATATTCTCCCTTCCCCTCAACTCCTCCTAGATCTGTGCCTTGCTCAGCCATCAGAGAAGCTTCCTCCCGCAGCAGATGGGAACAAATACAGAGACCCACAGCCAGGCATTAGGCAGAGAGACCTTGGAGCACTCAGCTCTAAATGGGATGTCTCCATCAAATCCCTCCCATCAGAGCTAGGGAATGAGGAAAGGGAGACCAAGAGTGGAGGAGCCAGAGAGGCATCAAGAGAGCAAAGCCTTATAGATACAACAGGGCTGGTGCACATTTGAACTCAGAGACTGCGGCAGCATGCACAGGACCTGCATGGGTCTGCACCAGATGGGGTCCTAGAGCTGAGAGAAGTGGACACATGCCCCATCCCTAACCCAGAAGTGAGCTCTGATAGCCACTTGCAGATGAAAAATGAGTCTGCTCCAGGGAGTCTCCCTGGGGAAACCACACTTAGGGGTAGGTCCCACACCCAACAATAGATGGCTAACACAAAACGAACTCAATGGCACTCTGGAGGTTTGAAGTCGGGGCACTGTTTTTTAATTACAGGTCCTTTGTGTATATATTATGGCTTTGGTTTGGGGTTTTTATGGGATTCCTGTATCTGCCAACACCAGTGTCTCTGCATCTATGCATTTCTTGTGCTTTTTCATATTTGCTTTATCATATTTGATTTGTTTATCTTATTATATTTTATGATTATTCTTTAGATTCTGTTTTCTTTTTCCTTTTTTCCTTTTTTTCCCCCAAGACAGGGTTTCTCTGTGTAGCTTTGGAGCCTGTCCTGGAACTCACTCTGTAGCCCAGGCTGACCTACAACTCAGAGATCCGCCTGCCTCTGCCTCTCAAATTCTGGGATTAAAGGCGTGGGCCACCACTTGGCTAGATGGCTACTTTCTAAGGAGAGACAGAAAGAGTGTGGATCTGATGGGAGCTGGGGGGGGGGGGCTGGGAGGAGTCAGGGAGGGGAAACCATAATCAAAATATACTGTATGAAAAAAATCTATTTTCAATCAGAGAAAAATAAAATGTTTTCATATACATTTTAATGTTTCCCCTCCCCCAACACTTGCCAGATCCTCCCCACCTAACGCCACGTTTTCTCAAATCAAAGCAAAACCCAAATCAAAACAAAACAAGAAAAACAATAAGATGAAATATCAAAACAAAAAGTCCACAAAAACCAGTCATGGCATACATTTTGTTTGTCCAGCTACTCCTAGGCACGGGACCTGCCCTGGAGTGTGGCTGATATATCCCATGGCAATACTTCATTGGAGAAAACGAATTTTCCCTTTCCCAAAAGTTACCCACTGCAAACAGCTTTTTGGTTAGGGCTGGGGCTTTGTGTCCACTCCCCTTCTCAGTGCTGAGACTCTGTGTGTCTCTATCAGTCCTCCTGTATATGAAAACATGAGTTCCTTGGAGTCACCCAGCACCTCTGGCTCTTACAACCTTCCCACCTCCTCTTCCACACAGATCCCTGAACCTTGAAGGAAGAGTTGATAAAGACATCCTCCCATCTTGGAACTGAGTGTTCCAAAGTCCCCTCCTCTCTGCATTTTGACACAAGACATTCTCGGTGATATTCCAAAAGTCGTGACCTTCCTATGCTTCACTTTATCTCCACGTACATATCTCCTGTGGTTACAACTGGACGTTAAGAGTCTAGATCTTGTTCTAACTTCCTTCCCCACTGGTTCATACTGCCCCATGTGCGTATCTACTAACCCACATACTTCAGATCTTGGTGACACAGTCTAATCCTGACAGCCCTCAATTTAAGGCTCAGTCTACATAGAAAGAAAGAAGCACTATCAACATCACAGTCTATTTCATTTGCCAACCACACAGTACCTTAAAATTGTAAATCTGTCTTACATTCTTCTTATTTAATTCGCATATTGCTAACACATCTACAAATAAGTAATGAACAACTAAAAGCTAAACTTCTTGGATGAGTAAATATATTCCTATTACTATTTGGGTTTTTGTTTGTTTTTGGAGACAGGGTATTTCTGTGTAACATTCCTGGCTGTCCTGAAACTTGATTTATATACCAGGTTGGCCTTAAACTCATAGAAATCCACCTGCCTCCGCCGCCTGAGTGCTGGGATTAAAGGTGTGCACCACTGCCACCACATGTTACTACTAACACAACAGGGGTCAAGTATTTTGTACTGTAAGAATGTAGGTAATTTTAAAAGTTCCTAGCCGGGCGGTGGTGGTGCACGCCTGTAATCCCAGCACTTGGGAGGCAGAGGCAGGCGGATCTGTGTGAGTTCGAGGCCAGCCTGGTCTCCAAAGCGAGTTCCAGGAAAGGCGCAAAGAGCTACACAGAGAAACCCTGTCTCGAAAAACCAAAAAGTTCCTATAGAAAATCATTTTCCATCAAATACACACCTTTGACAAAAGAATATATTTTTAAATATAAATATTCACAGAGCATTTTGTATTCTCTCTCTCTCTCTCTCTCTCTCTCTCTCTCTCTCTCTCTGTTTTTCGGAGACAGGGTTTCTCTTTGTAGCTTTGGTGCCTTTTCTGGAACTCACTCTAGACCAGGCTGGCCTCGAACTCACAGAGCTCCGCCTGGCTCTGCCTCCTGAGTGCTGGGATTATAGGTGTGGGCCACCACCTCTGGCTTTATAAGACAATGTGCACACATTTAAACAATCATATCTTATTCAAACTTTATAATTGTCAATCTAAATGTTAAGTCCCGTCTGACAGATTTTAAAAGACAAAACACAGGGTCAGGACACTATGGGAATCCTAATCCAAAGGATGCTGTAACTGATGCTGTGCTCCCAGCTGCTCTCCTCAACTCAGCACTAGCACACCCTGCAGTGATGGGAAACTGACGGTCTCTGTGGCTGTCATTAGACCATCTCCTGTATCAGCCCCTCAAAGATCTGACTCCTTGCCTACAGACACACAGATACACCCCATTCCTAGTTGCACAACTCATCCTGTGAAGGTCTGGGGATGCTGAGATTCAGTGTCAATGTCAGGGCAGCTTGATTTTTTTTTCTACCTAAGCCTGTGCTCTGTCTAGACTGTGTGTCCTCTCGAAAATTCATGGTGTAACTTAATATCTCCACTGTGGTGATAGTAATAAGAGGGGCTGTGCTGGGCATGGTGGTGCAGGCCTTTAATCTCACTAAGTAAAGGCAGGTGAATCTCTTGTGAGTTCAAGGCCAGCCTGGTCTACATATCGAGTTCCAAGCAAACCAGAGCTATATAGTGAAAACTTGCCCAAAAAAGGGGATGGGAGGAGAAGTGGGCCTTTAGGAAAAGTGATTAAGTTATGCAGGATTTCCTGGCCCTTTTCTGTGCCCTACTTCGTTGGAAAACAGAGCCAAATGAAACCATCCTGGATAGAGCAGTCAGACCTTTGACTAGACACCACATTTCTTTGTGCCATACCTTCCAGCTTCTGGACTGAGCCATGACTGCTCTCTGTAGACTGTGCTATCTAGAACATTGTTCCAGAAGCACAGATTCCTAGAGCCTCCTTCTCCCTTCTCTTCCATAACTGTTATCCTGAATAAACCTCACCCATGCTCAGACAGACCCTGAACTATGGCTTTCCATAGCAGATGCCAGACAATGTATGTCTTGTTTCTTCCAGTTTGATTTAATAAATTCCACACCTGAGAGACCTTACACACACAGGAATGAATTTATGTCTATTTGTCCATCCCAGAGACAGTAGTCCAAGATGAAGGCACTGTAGATATACTGCCTGCTCAGCCTCAACTTCTCTTTCAAAGACTTGCAACTTCTACTTGTGTCCTCAGAAAGGGCCAGTCCAGGGCCACCTCAACAAGGTACTAATCCCTTTCACCAGAGGCAAAGCAGCTTCCAGTAGACCCCCACCTCCTAAAACATGTGGATTCTGGGGGGCACAAATATCCAGACCACTGCAGTATATTACCCTAAAAACTCCACCAAGAACTTTCACAGTTGATAAACATTTTCAACAAAGTGCAAGATACAAAATTAACACACATAAATCAGTAGCTTTCCAATATACAAATGGCAAACTGACTGAAAAAGAAATACCTTCCACAATAGCCTCAAAAAATATTTGCACTCCTGTATTCACAGCAGCATTATTCATAACAACCAAGAGCTGGAAGGACACATGCATCTATCCACAGGGTGTGGGTAAGTGTGGTATACACATACACATAGTATATAACATGGACAAGCCCTGAGGACATTACGTACAGCAAAATAAACAAGTCAAGCACAATTCTAGGGCTATAGCTTGGTAGGTCTGGGTTTGTCTAGCCCACAGGATGTCTGAATCTGATCCCCAGCACTGTGTAAACCAGGCTTGGTGGTGCACACCTGTAATCTAAGCACTCAAGAGGCAAAGGCAGGAGAGTCAGAAGTTCAAGTGGGAACCTATCTTAAAATAATAGCATGCTAGGCAGCAGTCAGTGGTGCATGCCTTTAATCCCAGCACTCTGGAGGCAGAGCCAGACGGAGCTCTGTGAGTTCAAGGCCAGCCTGGTCTACAGAGTGAGATCCAGGACAGGTACCAAAATGACACAGAGAAACCCTATCTGGGGGGAGGGGGGAGTAATAGTGGTCCTTCTTCTAATGACATTAACAGAGAGCTGCTTGCCTCAAAACACTCTGTTTCAAAGTACCTTACAGGTTACTAGTCGGCCATAATGGCCAGGAAATGTAGTTCAGAATTAAATTAGAAGAGAAAAAAAGGTGTCTAAAGAATTTTTGTGGCAAAGAAAAAAACTAAAGTTATCTTCACTAAAAGAAAATTATCTTTATTGAAAAAATACTATCAGCAACAAAATACGACTTCCTAAGCTGCAGAGATGGCTCAGTGGTTAAATACTAGCTCTGGGTTCAATTTCCAGAACCCACACGGTGGTAAACAACGGTCTGTAACTCATTTCTAGGGGATCCAACACCCTTTTCTGATCTCCAAGGGCATAGTACACATGTAGTGCACAGACATGTATGTATGTAAGACATACATATAGGTAAAACACTCATACACAGAAAATAAAAATAAATCTTTAAAATGGCTTCTTCATTAAATTCCACATAGAATTAAAGTCAATAGATACAAGCACACACATACACACACACACACACACACACACACACACACACACACACAGAGTTTTCTGAAACTTTACTTGAGTTTTAAAAAAAAAGAACAGTAGAACATTAAAACTGAAACTTATTTTCTGGCTTTTGAAAGAAAATCTTGCCCTACATACAACCCAGGCTGGCTTTGGATTCTTTAACCTCCTGCCTTAGCCTCCCAAGTGAGAGGGTTATGTCTAGGGATCATGACACCTGGGGAAATATTGGTGTAATATTTAAAAAGCCCAAGTACATGTTTCCTCAAGAGACTAAGAGAAGGGGTGGTTTATCAACTGCCATTCCTTAAGTTCCAGGAGTGAAAGCATTTGAGGAATGCTTGTGAAAACACTTGTCTACTCTCCCTTTTAAACACTGCACAATTACCAGACCCCAATTACAAAACCAAGTTCAAAACGAGCCAAGGATAGCATGCACTCAGAAGGTGGAAACAGTACACACACAGGATTTTTCTGGTTTTGCTCTGTCCTTAGCATAAATTATTTTATTGATGGTCAACAGATCAGTGTTTTACCGCAGAGTCCCTAAGTGGCAAATTTAGATACAGTTTTACTTAATTTTTAAAGAAAAAAAGGGGGAGGGCATCATTAATTTTTTAGTGGGCTCCAGAAGACAACTGCTTAGTAATCCAATGATCTTGTTTTCTGAAATATAAAATCTAAAGCTTCCTCAGGGATGATTTTAAAAGTAAAGCCAAGAAGCAACACTGAGTTCTGCTATTTAAACATAAACTTTTCTTCTGAAATACACAGATTATTTAGAAAATATTTTATTTGAACCTTATTTAATTTATAATAATTGCCTGGGTAGGATTACCCACAGATGGTAGAACCACTGGACAGAGAAGAGTCATGTAATCTCACAGTTAGTAATTATTCAAAAGCCCATCGATGCCTTCCAAGTAAGGCAACAGACTAGGGGAGATGACTCATAAGACCCAAGTTCAAATCCCCAGACCCACCTAAAGCAGGTCATGATAACACATGGGAGGGGAGATGGGAACTCCTCGAAGCTGACAGGATCCAGGGTACATAGTGATCAAGAGACTCGGCCTTTCTAGGCATGGTAAAGCATGCCTTTAATCCCAGCACTTGAGAGTTCAAAACCAGCCAGGTCTACATAGTGAGTTCCAAGATGGGCTACACACACACACACACACACACACACACACACACACACACAGAGAGAGAGAGAGAGAGAGAGAGAGAGAGAGAGAGAGAGAGAGAGAAGGGGGGGCACCTGTCACCAATGAGGTTGAAGGTTACTACTGACACCCAATGTTGTCCACAGATGTACTGTGGCACTTGCCCACATATAGGCACACACACAGAAGTACATATGCACTAAATACCAGGGCTACCAATTAAAAAAAAACAACCCAAAACCCTATTGTACATAAAAGGTCCCAGAAATCCTGATACAATAATAGAGGGTGACTTCAGTACCCTAATCTCATCTTTAGAGAGGTCATCCAAATTAAAAGCAACCAATAAACTTCAGTTAAACTAGACTACAGAACAATGGACTTCACAGATGTCCAGACTAGCCCGTCCAACAGAAAAGAAACATATTCTCAGCAGTCTGCACACCTTCCCTAAAATGTACCATAATCTAGACCACAGCAAGTCTTAGAAAGGACAAAAGTATTTATCTTTTCATATCATATGGAAGAAACCAGGAATTAGTAGCAAGAGAAATTACAAAATCTACTCAATTACTTGAAGACTGAACAATATACTCTTGTATGATCAGTGAGATACCGAGGAAATCTAGGTGATGTTTAAAAATTCCTCCAATCAAATGAAACTGAAAGCACAATTTACCAGAACCTCCAGAAAACACCTAAGGCAGTCTGCAGCCATGAAAACTTACATCATAAATCAGAACAATGTGGCCCTATAGCAGCATGGTCTGTGCTGATATCCAAGGTGCCTGATACCATCGAGGACTGGGTGGGAGGCCAGGGTCTGGGCCCTCACATGAGGTCCAAGGGCCACCCTGCAGCAGGGTGATGTTGATCTGAGTGGCCTATGCTGCCATCCAGGTATATAGTGGCATTGGGCGGGACCTGGGATGCTGCTGAGGGCCATGTCTGGGTGTGTAGTTCCATTGCAGTGGGGTCTGTGTTGATGTCCTATGGCCCTAGTTACCACCAGAGCCGGCCATATGGATGTCTGGCTCTGGGCTGCCACCCGTGCCCAGGGTGTCGACTGGGACTGAGCTGCTGCCAGGGTCCATGTCTGGATCCATGGCTCTCCCACAACCAGGGTCTGTGTTGATGTCAGTGGCTCCTGTTACTACTGAGGGTGGTGCAGATGCCCAGACTACTGGAAGCCGTACTGGTACCTGAGGGTCACGCTGCCACCAGGGCCATACAAATTGGGGTAAACTGGGCTGCCACCTGGGGCCACAGTAGCATTCATACCCAGGCATGGGCTGCAGCAGTGGGCCATGTCTGGGTCCATGGCCCTACTGCATCAGGGTCTGTGCTGATATTCATGGCTCCTGGTACCATTGAAGGCCAAGTGGATGCACAAGGTCTGGGCAGTCACCTGGGTCCATGTTGTCCAAGGGCCACCTTGCAGCCAGGGTGATGCAAATCTGAGGGGCCTGTGCAGTCACCCAGGGCCACAGGCTCAAGAGGCTGATATCTAGGCTCAAGAGGCTGATGAAGACCGTGTCTGGGTTCTACCACAGCTGGGGTGTATGTTGATGTCCATGGCCCAGGTTCTCATGAAAGATCAAAAGGGTGGCTGGCTTCTGGGTAACCACCTGTAACAATGTTGGGGGTTCAAGGGCAGCTTCCAGGGCCTTGCCAATCTGAGTGGCCTGTGCTGCCCCCTGTAGCCATGAAGGGTTACTGCGCAGGGCCACCTCTTGGTCTATGGCCCCACGGCAACTGGGGTCTGTGTTGATGTCCTTTACCACTGAAGGCAATGCAAATGCCTGGGATATGGGTCAACACCTGAGGCCATTTGGTTCCCAAGGATCATGCTGCCGTAGGGGCCAAACAGATCAGTACATCCGGGGGGCCATATTGACACCCGGCCAAGCTGTAGCTAGCTGGAACCATGACTGGATCCATGGCCCTACAGCAGCCAGGGTCTGTGCCGAGGTCCGTGGTTCCAGTTACCATTGACTGCTGGGGGCTCTACTACCACCTGGGACCATGACAATCTGGGGACCATGCTGTTGCTGGATCCATGCTTATCTAAGAGGCCTACATCTGGGCCCAAACTGCTGCTGGGGCCATGTCTGGCTCTGTGGTCCTGCCACAGTTGTATTGATGTCCACTGCCTGTGCTACCACAGGGGGCCCATGTGATCCATGTATTGAACTGTGAGTTGAAGTATGAAGGCCTTGCTGAGCGGGCCCCGCCCCTCACTGGCCCAGGGAAAGTTGATCCCATCTCTTACCAGCCCTGGGATAATGGACTCCAATGACTCTGGCATGGGAAAGCTGGCCCCACCCCTCATAAGAGATCTGCCGCTCTCTCAACCCTCACCCTCACACTTGGAAAGGCTGACCCTACCCCTCACCATGAGCCTAGGAGTTGGCCCCGCCCCTCACCGGAGGGGGTGGTCCCAGCGGTCTGGACTGATCAATTAAGCAGCCACCCAGGGTTTGAGGTAGTAGTATACCCCAATACCTACCATTGCCATCTATGACTTGCTGGAGTGTGTGAAGGGACTGGGCCTGCAGAGCCATGACCTAGGGTCTATATGGCTTGAGGCAACAGTAGGGTGTCCAGGGAGTTTCTGTGGGGTCCAGTGTTGATGGTGTGCCTGTGGGGTCCAGTGTTGATGGTGTGCCCGAGGCCGAGGCCTTGAACTTGACCAACAACACATTACACAAGGAACATTTGCAAGAAAAGCTGTCTGGACAAAAGGATGTACTGCACGATCACTCCCAGGGCCACTAAGACGAATGAAGAGGTGATGGACAGGCAAAGATGGAGGAGCCAAGTGTCTGGGGGTTTTGTTTGTTTGTTTGCTTATCTGTTTCTTGTTGACTTTTTTGTTTTTTTTTTTTTGAGGCAGGGTTTCTCTGTGTAACTTTGGAGCCTGTCCTGGAACTACCTCCGTAGCCCAGGCTGGCCTCGAACTCACAGAGATCCGCCTGCCTCTGCCTCCCAAGCACTGGGATTAAAAGCATGTGCCACCACTGTCCAGCTTGTTGGTTTGTTTTAATAGAAGTTGATATTCTTATTTGCATTTTTTATTTTTATTTTTCTTGTATTTTTAAAAATCTTTATCTTATTTTTATCATTTCTTTTTTAGTTTGCCTGTGGGGGGTAAGTGTGAGGAGTGGATGTGGAGGGATGGGGAGATGGGTGAGATTGGGGTGCATGATATGAAATTCCCAAAGAACCAACTAAAAAAATAAGTTAAAAAAATCAGAACAATCTCAAATATATACCCTAATGTACTCAGGGCTTTTGAAGGGGAAAAAAACCACAGCAAACATAAAAGCAGAGAGCAATAAATAATAAAGATCCAGACATAAATTAATAAAACCCAAAAATAATACATAGAATCAACTGAACAAAAAGTTGATTCTCGGAAAAAATAAAGAGGATTGACGACCTATAGCCAAACTAACCAAAAGACTCAAATTAATAAAGCTGAGATAGAAGGAAGCATTGTTTTTTAAAGACTCCAGCAGAAATCCAGAGGATAATTAGAGAATATTTTGAAACACACACTCAAAACGTTGGAAAACCTAGAAGAAATGGCTAGCTAGACACATCTGACCTAACCAAATGAAATCAAGAAGACATAACAACTTCACCACCAGACTGGAGCAGTGATAAAAGTTCTCCACAGAGAAGGGCCTAGGACTGGACAGACTCACTGTCTCTCAAACCTCTAAGGAAGGGCTACCCTCCGCTCTTGAAGTCTGTTCAGAGTAGAGGGGGAGCCAGTGCTACCCTGATAAACACACCAGAGAAGAACACAACAATGGAAGGCTACAGACCGCTTTCCCTGATGAACACAGACACAAAAATTCCAACAAAACATATGTACACCAAACTAAGGACACATCAGGTCAGATACCATCACCAAGCTGGTTCCATGCCAAGGATGCAATATTGGTTCAACACACACAAATTATTAACTATAATACAATATATAAGTAGAATTAAGGGCAGAAATCACATGATTATCTCAATAGATGCAAAAAAGGACTTCATGTAAGTTCAACACACCTTAAAGATAAAAGCCTTAAGGAGACAAGGAACAGAAGAAACGTATCTCAACATAAAGCCTGTAAACGGGGTCTGTGAAGACGGCTCAGTGGATGTTTGCCATGAGGACCTGAATTTTAGGACCCAGCACCTACATTAAGAAAATAAACAAGGGCTAAACAGATGGTCCAGTAGTTAAGAGCACTGGCTATTCTTCCAAGAGACCCAGGTTCAATTCCCAGCACTCCACATGGCAGCTCACAAGTGTCTAGTAACTCCAGTTTCAGGGGATCCAACACCCTCATACAGACATAAAGGCAGCTAAAACACCAATGCTAATGAAATAAAAATAAATAAATATTAAAAGAAAAGACAAACAAACAAACAAAAAAAGCCAGGCAGTGGAGGTGCACACCTTTAATCCCAACACTCAGGAGGCAGAGGCAGGTGGATCTCTTGGGTTTGAGGCCAGCCTGGTCTACAGAGTGAGTTCAGGACAGCCAGGGCTACAGAGAAATACTATATTGAGAAGAAAAACAAAAAACCTGAGCATGGCAGCAAGCACCTGTAACTGCAGCGTCGTGGAGATGGGGACCAAGGAGAGAGAGGCAGGAGAGTCCAAGGGTTCGCTGTCTAGCCAAAATGGCAAGCCCCAGGTTCAGTAAGACCCAGTCTCAAAAATGAGGAGAGCAATCAAGGAAGATAATCAACATCATCAGCTCCACGTGCACATACATAGGTGAGCACACCCTCACATACGAACACTTACACATATATCTATAAGAAAAGATGGAGGGTTGTATATGACTAACCTATAGCCAATATATACTAAATGGGAGAAAACAGAGAGCATTTTCTAAAAGGAGAAGCATGACAAACACGCCCACTCTCACGGTTCCCACTCAACAGTATTCAATCTTTAAGTCAGAGCCTAAGAGGGAAGAAGTGGCCAACAGGAAAGCAGAGTCAAAATCCTATCATGATAGCATTCTCACAGCAAAGCAGGAGGACTGAAAAAACAACCAGCAGTTTTTCCATATACCAGTGAACTTGCCCAGAAATAAACCTGTAGGAAAAAAAAAAAAAATCCCATCCACAGTAGCTTTTAAATAAATACTAAATAATCCTGAGAAAAATTTAAGTGAAAGACTTTACAGCAAAAAGCGAAGGCCCTGAAGATGATGTGAGAAGATAGAAAGAAAGGCCTTCCATTTTCATGGGTTGGCAGAATTAATAAAGAGAAGATGGCTATATTACCAAAAATAATCTCCAGATTCAACAGAATTCCCACCAATTCCAGTTACATGTCTTCATACAACTAGAAATAACAACCCTGAAACTCCTATGGAAAGACAAAGTCCCCGACAGGCAAAGCAGACACTGCTAAGCAGACAGAGTGACGATGGAGAGATGGCAGAACCTGTCTGTCTCTAAGTTAATACACAGAGCCACGGTGGTGACAAAACCAGACAGCAGATGAGCAGGACACCACAGAGAAAACAAAGCAGCTCACACACCAACTGCCACCTAGTTCTTGAGAAAAGGGTCAAATCACACAGTAGGAAAGGATAGCCCCTTTAACAAGTGGTGCTGGGCCTAAGGCTCAAGAAACACCACAGGAGGAGGCAGAGAGGGGGAGATACTAAGACCCAGAGGACCAGGAGCTGCTGTAGACTGTTTCCTAGAAATGGCAGGGAAGCTCTGCCCATCACACTTGAAATGGCTGACCAAACAAGTCCTAAGGACACCAACAGACATGCTGATGTGGAGGAGGGGCACCTTGCCCCAACCCACTCAAGACAAAGAACTACAGTAGGCAATGAAGGACTGCTGAGAAGGTAAAATTAAGTCTTCCCAAGGATGAGCTCCTAACTGGTCATCCAAGCCTTGAGCCCATATACATACAAGGAACGCTAAACAGATTCCTCAGGCTCTATTTACATATTTAGGCATTTATATACACTGAGACCTGCATATGTGTGTGTGAGTGTGTGTGTGTGTGTGTGTGTGTGTGTGTGTGTGTGTGTGTAACAGCAAGGAAGAAAAACAGATCGTGGATTTAAGAAGGAGCAAGAGGTGAGGGAAACAGTAGTGGTTGGAAGGAGTAAAGAGAAGGGGGATAGATGATGTAATTATACTTTAATTTAAGAATAAAATTTTAAAAATGGTGCTGGGAAAATTGGTTTCCACATTTAGCATACAATAATATATAGTACATAGTAGAAAGCTAAAATAAGATCCCTATCTGTAATTCTGCCTAAAAATCAATTGAAAATGGAGACCAGTGAGATGGTTCAGCAAGTAAAAGGGCTTGCTGAAAGCCTGAGGGCCTGAACTCCATCCTCAGAACCCACATGGTAAAGAGAACTAACTCCTAAAAGTTGTCTGACCTCCACACATCCACCAAAGCATGTGTGCCCCCTACACACACACACACACACACACACACACACACACACACACGCAGCATAGACAAAAAATAAATGTAATCATTTTGAAATTAATTCAAAATGGATCAAATACCTTAATGGCAGACCTGAAACTCTGAAAATGCTATAGAAGAAGACTTCAAACTATAGGCAAAGGCAAGGACTTTCTGAAACAGACTCCAATAACACAGGAATAATCCCAAGAAATGATAGACAGGAATACATGAAATTAAAAACCTCCTCTTCAGCAAAGGAAACAACCGCCAGAGTAAAGAGCCCACAGAATGGGAAAAACAACTTTGCTGTTTGTTGACAACACATCAGTCAGAAGAGTAATATCTAGAATACGGAAGTAACAACAAAAATTAAACTTTAAGAAAATCACCCCATCAATAAATGGGCTAATGAACTGAACAGACAGCTCTCAGAAGAAATCAGAATGACCAATAAATTCATGGAAAGTGTGCAACATGCTCAGCCATCAGGGAAATGAAAACTACTTTGAGATCCCAGGCACCCCAGTCAGCATGGCCACCATCAAGAAAACAAGCACAGGGTGGGAGAGATGCTCAGTGGTGAAAAGCACTTGTTGATCTTGCAGAGGTCCTGGGTTTGGGTCTCAGCACCCACATGGTGGCTCACAACCATCCTCAACTCCAGTTCCAGGGGATCTGACAACCTCTTCCGACCTCCATGGGCTCATGCAGGCAAAACACTCACACACATAAAATACAAATAAATAAATTAACTAGCAATCAGCAGGCAGAGGAAGGTGGATCTCTGTGAATTCAAAGCCAGCCTGAGCTACAGAGCAAGTTCCAGGACAGCCACAGATACCTGTCTCAAAAAACAAAACAAAACAACAACAACAAATTAATTAATTAAAAAAACAAAACAGGCAACAACAACACACTCTGTCAGGGTGTGGGAAAAGAAGCCAGCTTTTACACTGCCAGTGACTGACTGTCCACTGGTGTGCTACCATGGATATCCATGGTGTGCTCCTCAACAACTCAAAAGCAAACTACCACAAGTGGGTAAAGGAGTGTAAATCAGCACACCACAGGAAGCAGCACATACATGTTCACTAGTGCAATACTTACAATAGTTGTGAGTCAGAAAAGGAAGGGAAAAAGGGAGGGAGGGAGGGAACCAGCCCGGTGTCCACTGTCTTAGTGTTCTATTGCTGTGAAGAGACACCATGGTCATGGCAACTCTTATAAAGAAAACATTTAATTGGGGCTGGCTTACAGTTTCAGAGGTTTAGTCCATCAGCATCATGGTGGAAAGCAAGACAACATGTAGGCAGACATGGTGCTGGAGGAGGAGCTGAGAATTCTATATCCTAATCCACAGGCAGCAGGAAGAAATGGATATTGGGCCTGGTTTGAGCTTTTGAAACCCCAAAGCCCACCCCCAGTGACACACTTCCTCCAACAAAGCCACACCAACCTTTCAAGTAGTGCCACACCCTAATGACAGAACATTTAAATATTTGAACCTATGGGGCCAATTTTATTTAAACCACAACATCTATCAACAGATGAATGAATAAAGAAAACATGGTACATAGACAAAATGGAATTTTACTCAGCCATACAGAAAAAGGAAGACATAACACCTGCAGGAAAACAGAACTAGAAATCACTGTTGAGCGACTTAAATACCTCATCACTTCTCTCATATGAAGATTGTTTTTCAATTTATTTATGTCTATGGAGCTGTGTGTATCATGAAAGTAGGGAGCGGACCATGAGAGAGAAGGCAGTGACTTGGGGAGGGGACAGGAGGGGAGGGGAGGGGAGAGCAGGGGAGGGGAGGGGACAGCAGAGGAGGGGAGGGGACAGCAGCAGAGGGGAGGGGAGGGGACAGCAGCGGAGGGGAGGGGAGAGCAGGGGAGGGGAGGGGGCAGCAGGGAAGGGGAGGGGACAGCAGGGGAGGGGAGGGGAGAGCAGGGGAGGGGACAGCAGGGGAGGGGACAGGAGAAGAGGGGACAGCAGGGGAGGGGAGGGGACAGCAGGGGAGGGGAGGGGACGGCAGGGGAGGGGAGGGAACAGCAGGGGAGGGGAGGGGACAGCAGGGGAGGGGACAGCAGGGGAGGGGAGAGCAGGGGAGGGGAGGGGACAGCAGGGGAGGGGACAGCAGGGAAGGGGAGGGGACAGCAGGGGAGGGGAGGGGACAGCAGGGGAGGGGAGGGGACAGCAGGGGAGGGGAGGGGACAGGAGAGGAGGGGACAGCAAGGAAGGGGAGGGGACAGCAGGGGAGGGGAGGGGACAGCAGGGGAGTGAGGGGACAGCAGAGGAGGGGAGGGGACAGCAGGGAAGGGGAGGGGACAGCAGGGGAGGGGAGGGGACAGCAGGGGAGGGGAGGGGACAGCAAGGGAGGGGAGGGGACAGCAAGGGAGGGGAGGGGAGAGCAGGGGAGTGAGGGGACAGCAGCAAAGGAGAAGGGGAACGGCAGAGGGCAGTGGGGGAAGCAATGAGGAAGAATGACATATTTATAGAAAAATGCCATAATGGGTCAATTCTATTAAATCTTAATTTTAAAAATTAAGCAAAAAATCTGGAGAAAAGGCTTGGTGGTTAAGAGTACCAAGTACTCTTTTCTAAAGGTCCAGGATTCAGTTTCTAGCACCCACATGGTGGCTTACAACCTCTAACTCCAATGCCAGGGGGTCTAACAAACTCTCCTGACTTCCACGGGCACCAGACATGAACATGAGACATATATATACATAGAGGCATACATCATGCACATAAAATAAAAATAAATAAATCTTAAAACTAAATAGCCAGGCGGTGGTAGCGCATGCCTTTAATCCCGGCACTTGGGAGGCAGAGGCAGGTGGATCTTTGTGAGTTCAAGGTCAGCCTGGTCTACAGAGTGAGATCCAGGAAAGGCGCAAAACTACAGAGAAACCCTGTCTCAAAAAAACAAAACAAAACAAAAACCTAAATAAAAATTAAGTAAAAGTCACAAAGCAATTTCCATTTTTCATAATCAAGACAGAAAATTAACACAAAAGCAACAACAGTGAAATTTAAAAATAGACAAAAAACCACCAAGTCAATAAGCACATAAAGGGGAGAATTCTTTGAAAGTTACGCCCAACTTTGTATTGGTGTTTACTAAGCCTCAATCTTACCTATGAAGTGGAAATAATGACAAACCTCCCTGAGCACTGTTGAGGACATCAAAAAGTAAGTACAACATAACTACAATTCCTGAAACTGTCATGTTAAGATTTTTAAAGTAGCTGATGAAATTTCTCACCACTAATTATATTTCATTAAGAGAAAAGCATTGCTCTAATCCAACACTGTCACAGCCAAATAGTTAAGAAAAATAAGATGAAGAAGAGCAGCAAAACTGTCAGTCAGATGAATGACATCATCCTCCAGACTCCAGGATAGGTAACCAAGAAACAGTTATTAATAAATGGGCTCCTGAGTATTGAGATTAAAAGTATGCGCCGCCGCCACCACCAGCTGGCTGGTAGTGCACCTGTTTAATTCAGCAGATCTCTATGAGTGTGAGGCCAGCCTGGTCTACACAGTGGGTTCCAGGCCAGCCAGGCTGCACAGTGAGACCCTGTCTTTAAAAAAAAACAACAAAAAAAGCAGTGACATAAAGCTGAGCACAATGGCATGCCCTGTAATTCTGGTTGCTAGGGAAGTTGAGGCAAGAGAATTACTTGAGGCTACAAACACTACACCAGTCAAGGCAATGCAGAAAACTCCAATTAAAATAAAAAAGGATACAATACGCCTATGAGAAAGAATACGGTTTGAATCGGAAATGTCCCTCACAGGTTCACTGTTTGAATGTTTAGTATGTAGCTGCAGGCAGTTTTGTAAGGTTCTGCAAGAGTAAGTAGGTCACAGTAAGGCCAGTGCTTCTTGGTCCACTGTAATGTCAACAGCTGTCCTTTGCCTCAACCATCTGCCACCATGATGTCTTACTCAAGTACATGGGGCCAAGAAATGATGTGCTGAAGCCTCTGAGACCCTGAGCCAACACAACTCCTTCCTTGTTTCCGTCAGATTATTATGAGAGCACCCTGAGACCCTGAGCCAACACAACTCCTTCCTGAAGTTGTATCCATCAGATTATTATGAGAGCACCCTGAGACCCTGAGCCGACATAACTCCTTCCTGAAGTTGTATCCATCAGATTATTATGAAAGCACCCTGAGACCCTGAGCCGACACAACTCCTTGCTGAAGTTGTATCCATCAGATTATTATGAGAGCACCCGAGACCCTGAGCCAACATAACTCCTTCCTGAAGTTGTTTCCGTCATATCATTATGAGAGCACCCTGAGACCCTAAGCCAACATAACTCCTTGCTGAAGTTGTATCCATCAATTATGAGAGCACCCCTGAGACCCTGAGCCAACACAACTCCTTGCTGAAGTTGTATCCATCAGATTATTATAAGAGCACCCTGAGACCCTGAGCCGACATAACTCCTTCCTGAAGTTGTATCCATCAGATTATTATTAGAGCACCCTGAGACCCTGAGCCAACACAACTCCTCACTGAAGTTGTATCCATCAGATTATTATGAAAGCACCCTGAGACCCTGAGCCGACACAACTCCTTGCTGAAGTTGTTTCCATCAGATTATTATGAGAGCACCCCTGAGAGCATGAGCCAACATAACTCCTTCCTGAAGTTGTATCCATCAGATTATTATGAGAGGACCCCTGAGAGCATGAGTTGACACAACTCCTTCCTTAAGATATTTGTCACAGCAATGAAAAATAAGAGGAAATAAAAGTTCTCATTTGTGAAAGCAAGAAATCCTTGGTAAAATGCACAATATTCAACCAAAACAAAAACCCTGGGAATAGAAGATTAAATAAATAAGACTTCCCAAAGCACATCAAACTATATCCTGTAATAATCAAGTTGTGGCATGTACTAAGCAGATCTCTCCCCAAATCAATGGCACAGAATAGACAGTTATCTATGCACATTGTGAGAAATACAGTATGTAACAGTTACTTCAAACCAGTAGTGAAAGACCTTGCTGTGGATATCTATATACTGTGAATGTGTTACTCTGATTGGTTAATAAATAAACTGCTGATTGGCCAGTAGCCAGGCAGGAAGTACAGGCAGGACAAAGAGAGAGGACAATTCTGAGAAGTGGGAGACTGAGTCAGGAGACGCTGCCAGCTGCCGCCATGAGAAGTAAAATGTAAAGTAAAGTACCAGTAAGCCACGAACCACGTGGCAACTTATAGATTAATAAAAATGGGTTAATTTAAGATATAAGAACTAGATAGCAAGACGCCTGCCACAGCCATACAGTTTATAAGTAATATAAGTCTCTGTGTGTTTATTTGGGTCTGAGTGGCTGCAGGCATGGGCGAGACTGGAGATAACTCCAGCTACAAGACCTCTTTCAAAAAATGTTAGTAGAATTTTAAAACATAAGTTGTATCACAAACCTACTGATGACTATACCCCAAAATATAATATTGAGAAGGTGATTACTTAAAACGTGCACAATACAATGAGAAGTGCATCTACTTAAGACAACAAACCAAGAAACCACATATGGGGGGGAGAGATAGATTTAATTACACAAAACTAAAAATCTTCAGATAAACAACAGACTGAGAAATGCCTAGCAACTTTAACAGACAAAATGCCAATGTTCCATCAACAAATTAGAAGGGAAAACAGGTTGGAAAACCAGCTAAGTTGGTGAAATGGTTGCCTGGCATGCAAGAGACCCTAGGTTAGAGCACCAGCATGGTGTAAAACCAGAGTGTGGTGGCACACACCTGTTATTCCACCTCTAGGGAGATACAGGCAGGAAAATCACAAGCTCAAGGCCACTCACTCTCTGCTACAGAGTAAGCTAGGTGCCAGGTTGGGCTACATGGGACACTGTGTAAGAAAAGAAGGGGCCAAGGCAAGGAGAGAGCTATGAAGGGAGAGAGGAAGGGAGGGAGGGAGAGAGGAAGGAAGGAAGGAAGGAAGGAAGGAAGGAAGGAAGGGAGGAAGGGAGAAAGGAAGGAAGGAAGGAGAGAAAACACTCAAACACTTTGTAATTCCGGCACTCAGGTGGCACAGCCTGGAGGATGGGGAGTTCAAGGCCAGCCTGGGTTATTGGTGAGTCTGAGGCCAGCCAATTACCCAGAGACTATCAAGGAGGGAGGAGCAGGGACTGGGAAGAATGTTCTACACAGCGGCTCCCTCCAGTTCCTTCTTCAGCCCTTCAGTGTGCATGTGCTTCTCGGGCCTCACCCATCTCTCTAACTCCTCAGCTTCGGTCCTCAAGGCCAACAAGCCACTCATCCATCTCAGTGTTACCAAGGTCAAGACTTCGGAGCGCTCTCTTCTCTCTGGCTGAGCTACGGGCCAACTACCCCATGGATCTGGATCCCACTCCACCATTCCCACCTCTTTTTTTTTTTTGAGACAGGGTCTGACACATTCCATTCCAAGCTATGATTATGTAGCCCAGGATGACTTTGAGAAGTCCTAATCCCTCTGCTTACTAAATACTGGGATTACAGGCAAGCACAACCACATTTGGTTTAATGTATTGAACCCAGGTCTTTGTGCGCACTAGGCAAGAACTCCACCAGCTGAACTACATCCTCAGCTCAAATGTTGAAAAGTACACAGCTAAAATAATTTTGCAATACTCTTAAAAACAAGACCTGATGGGACTTGTTCACAGTAAGGGGAAAAAATGCAAACAGCTCTACATTCCAAATGTGCAGAGTCAATCCTGAGCTGTGGACATAGCTCAGTAGGAGGGCGGCTCCAAGAACAGGTATGATCCCCTGCACTGCCGAAAACAGTTAATATGCACTGAAGGAATCCTCTGCACTGTAATCACCGGCCAACAACAATGGCTTAAAAGGTGCTTTTTACAAGCTTTCTGCCAAACTCCTGTACACACACAACGTAAAGAAATGAGTAGCCCAGACATTACCTGGTTAAATTCTATTCCACAAGTACCTTTATATAAGGATAAGCACACAATGGCAATCTATCACTAACCAAAAAAACCTGTTTCTCTTCCTCCAACAGCACTATGTAACAATTGGAAAGGGCCACTGACTGAAGAGTTCCCATGCTGGGGGAAGGGGTGCAGACCATGAGACAGGCGCTCTTAGTCGGTCTCCAGTCAAACCAGATGGTCAATGCTTTAAAAATTAGAAAAATCTCCTACTTTTAAAAACCAGGAAAAAGTCAAATTGCATGCCTCTTCTACCTATGAGGATATGCTTTCCCCCCCAAAAAATCAAACCTAACAAAGCCAGTACACCGGGTCCGTGTGTGAAAGGAGAGGGTGGTTCTCTCACTGCAGACACTCATGGAGTCAGCCTTCACTGGAAAGCCACACTGCTAGGACGAAGCAGAGTGAAGGTGCACAGCATGCTCTTTCAAAGAAGCCAAGGAAAAGAAAGCTTTCTGGTTGCTGACAAAATGTCACGTAGCCAGGCATCCAAAGTGAAGACAGTCTCCCGCTCCCACCCTCCGACTTCTACCTCCTAAGTGGTAGGTCACAAAGACCTATACAGGGCATGTCTATGCAGTGCTGGGGATGGACCCGATGGCCTCAGGCACAGTAGACAAGCACTCCACCTGGGTAGTTTATCCCCAGACCCCCAAAACACTTTCAAATGCAAACCCTCCTTTATTTCCCAATATAAGGGAAAGGAGTCTACTTTCTAATCAAGTATGGGATTTGCTATCCAACTTATTTATTAACTATCCTTGCTAGTGACTCATTTTGGCCTCATGGATGTTAATAAGCAGCTGTCTGTACTATAACCACCAGTTTAGTTTATTGTTAATAAACATATAATCTTAATGGCTGACTCAGAGAACAGAAAATGGTACAGTTTAGAGTACTGAGGTTGTCCTTAGAGGAAGCTTGGGGAAAAAGTAGTATTAGGATGTTTCTATTGATTTCAAAGCACTAAAGACATGCAGTTAGTTGTGTCTTTAGTAAAATTTCCTAAATTTTAAAAGATAATATTAATTAGAATGACTTCAAGAAATTTTAATCAGAAAAAACATATATGCATATTCTCGTTCTCTTTTTTAGTAATTGGAGTGCTAAATAAAGAAAACCCCTACAGAACACCTGTGTTTCTAGAGTTCAACACACTGATTCTTTCCAAAGAAATTTTGGAAATTATTTACATGATGTGCCTATTTGCACTTGTCAAACTAATAAAAGTATGGGGAAAATGAAAAAGCTTCAATCCCTTGCTCTTTCACTGAGTCACTGGAGGTGAAGGATAGTAAGTAAAAACTAAAAACAATAGCTAAACAACCAAAACCTGAGAGACACAGAAGACAGGAGACGGAAGGTATATAGCTAAAAATTATAGGCTGGACGGTAGTGGTGCACACCTTGAATCTCAGCACTCGGGAGGCAGAGCCAGGCGAATCTCTGTGAGTTCGAGGCCAGCCTGGGCTACAGAGCGAGATCCAGGACAGGCACCAAAGCTACACAAAAAAACCTTGTCTTAAAGAACCAAAAAAGAAAATTAAATACACTATAATTTTCATCTTTCAGTGGAAGTAATCAATAAGTACTATCTAAAGATGGTACCTCAAGAAACATAAATGCAACTTTTCTGAGATTTATTTCTATTTATGTATATGTGTGTGAGTCACATGTATAGGGGTGCCATAGTGGCCAGAAGAGGGTATGGGGTCCCATGGAACTAGTTACAGGAAGTTGTGAGCCACCTGACCCAGGTACTTCAAACCCAATTTGGGTCCTCTGGAAGAACAGCAAGTGTTCTTAGTGGCTGAGCCATCTCCAGCCCCACACCTGCAACCTTCAGAACAGCAAGTGCAACCTTCAGAAGCAGCACAAATTAACCATCAACAGGAGCCTGTGGAGACTGGAGAGTGAAAAGCCACACTTTATTTTACACCTGTACACAATATGTGCTTTCCTATTATGTGCATGGATTCATATTGACTCGTCTGTTAACCTATCAATAATCAGTTCCTTTAAAATTCCCTCTATTTCATCCACTACACCTAAATAGCCATGAACTGTCAGCTTTGAAAATGGAACCCACTGTAAAGCAGTGGTTTCTCAACCTGTGGGTCACAATTCCTTTGGAGGTCAAAGGGCCCTTTCTCAGGGGTCATATAAGACCATCGGAAAACATAGATAATTACATTATAATGGATAACAATAGCAAAATTACTGTTGCGAAGTAGCAATGAAAATAATTTTATGGTTGGGGATCACCACAGGAGGATTGAAGGGACACTCATTAGGAAGGGCAAGAACCAGTGTTCTAAAGGATCTCTCAAATCATCAAAAGCTGTGTGGTTTGCTCATGGAAGGAGGGCTGTAAGTCTTTCAATCCTGCAAGTTTGTTCACGGCTAAAATGAACCAAAATGGCTAAAGCAGTTATTACAACAACTATCAACTTTTTTAAAAGTTCAAGGAAAAAGTAAAGAAAAATGTGTTTGGGGGGATTGTTTTAAAGTCAAAACCTCTCTTACCTGTGCTTTAAGTAAAAGCAACAATGTCTACTGTAAGTCCTACAAATTAGTCCTGAAGTCAGTCACGGAGGCTGGATAATAGCAAGCCTAAGGCCTTGGGCATTAAGACATGTGGAGCTCCAGTTCTCTTTGAAACGAAAGCAGGAAAGCAATCTGGAGGTCTGATATCTGCACTGATCCCCTCAGGAATGTAAAAGCACGCATAGCACTTTTAACCTTGTGGTACTTGAAGTTTTTAAAAACAATTTATTTCTGCCTAGACAAGCAGTTGGGTTTTCTGTTAATCCCCACCCTCCAGTCTCTACGCTCACGTTGGCCTGTCACCTCCTAAATGATCTCCAGCCACAAGCCGAATTCGAAGGAAGGGAAGAACTTTACAAGTCATGGTAGAAAATTATTTAACACAATGATCTCAGGACTGGATTACTTTTGGCAGCCACTTTAGTTTAGACGTTTGGTAATCAGGTAGTAAAGATCACAGGATTTAAAGCTCTGTCGTCTCACCTTTCCGTATCTCGCCCTAACTAAGGGCTTCCAAAACGTGGATCAGCACCTTTGCCACTTAACTCTGACCATATCTAAGGAGCCAGTGCACATCCTTTAAAAAAGCAACGACTTTAGTATTAAGTTTAACTACTATACTGGCTACACGACCGTAGTCCAGACTCACTTCATCAACTCTCCCACGGCGAAGGACAGATATAAATCTGATTTACAAGACCGGCGGCTTCAGGCCTGTCGGTGATGAAAAGAGCCAGCTAACTGGAGCAGCCCAGGCTTCCGAACCCACCGCAGTGGGTGAACAGAAGGTCCCCGCGGAACCCTCAATCCACCCAGTCCCGAAACAGTCGCAGATCTCTCCGTCAGCTGATTTGTTCTCTCCTTCGGGTGCACCTACTCTTCGCCGCCGACTCCTCGGCGACCTACACTCACCCGTCCCGGGTGCCACCAACCGCGCCCCTCGCCGCCCCCGCGACCGCTCGGGCCCCGCCGCCAGGACCCTTGCCGCCCGCCCGAGCCGAGCCCGCCCACGCCCCGCGCGGCCACTCACCCGCGGTAGTAGGCTTTCACCCGGACCTGGTGGGAATGGTCCCCGCCGCCGCCGCCCGCGACCGTGTGGGACATGGTGCCGCTGTCCCTCTGGGTCGGCATCTCCTCACTCCCCCGCCTCGCCGCCGGAGGCCGAGGGGGCCGGGGCAGGGCCGGACGCTGCGACGGACTTGGCCGCCCGAGTCCGTGGGGATCCCGTGGCCGCCCGCCTCGCCGACCCGCCGCCTCGCCCGCGGCGCTGAGCGAAGGGTCGCCTCGCCGCCACAGCCCGAACCCCGACGCTCCTCCCGCCGCGCCGCACAACACGCCTCCCGCCGCGGCCCCTCCCACCACGCTCGCTCCCAAGGCCGCATTCCGCGGCAGGGCAGGCGCAGGAGCAGCGGAGCCCCGGCGCTCCCATCCTCACGGGGGGAGGAGAAGGTAGCAGAGGGAACGGGATCCGCCGGCCTACCCCAAGACGCTCTGAAATGGGGGAACTCTTAGAAATTCTCATGTAAAATTCTAAAATGCAGCCTGTAAACGAAAATTTTCCCATAAAAGAACCTACGAGTCACACATGTTCAGGGCTGATCCCCCCACTCTTGTACTTGGTCGCGTCCGCGGCTAGCCTGCTGTGCTTCCTGGATGGATTTGCTGCGCGGGTTTCTGGGATTTGGAGTCCCGGTGGGATTCTGGGACTTGTTTCTTAAGTATAGGGAGCCGCGTTTTCTGACTCTTATCTCGTGTTTCCCGAGATTGTAGAAGTGGAAATCCTGAAAACAGCTTGAGTATCTGAGGGCATTGGAAACTTGGCTTCTTCACGATTTAGATTCTGTTTTCAGGTAAATTCTTCATGCCAATTTCATCGGTCACTGAAATTAAACAGTCCCATTTTGGGGAACAAAATTTGATAACCTGCTCAAGACACTCTTTTTATTTTTATTTTTCGAAACAGAGTTTCTCTGTGTACCTTTGACTGTCCTGGAACTAGCTCTGTAGACCAGGCTGGCCTCGAACTCACAGAGATCCGCCTGCCTCTGCCCCCTGAGTGCTGGGATTACAGGCGTGCGCCACCACCGCCCAGCTCATTCCTATATGGGGAGAATATAATAACATAGGTAGCAAAAGTATTAATGAATGCAATGAAAGAAGAAACTCAACTGGGAGATATCACAGAAGAGACGTCTCAGGACCCTATACCCAGGCCCCCTATATACTGCCATTCTATGGACTCAAGTGCCCAGTGACTACTTAACTAGCTTCTCATTGGTGTTTGTTTTACTGACTCTAGCTAACAGAGAATTAGAAATAATCAGTCCTTGCAACTTACTTACAGACTTCAAGTCTTGGCTGTGTCACTTAACTTACTACACTTAAAGTAGCTTGAATCCAGCCAATCGGCCAGCCTGAACAGCAACACAAGCAAAAAGTTGAAATAACCAAAGTTACGGCTTTCTTTATAATCATAAATTAGGCTTGAGTGCTTAACTCATCAGAGCTACTATGTATGACACTTAGCTTGGTATGGCATTATCCAATAGCCACAAATTTGGAGTATATGAAAGAAAGTTCCCACTAAATAACATACCTTTTTTTGACAGAGAGAAACCTGAATCATCATGTTAAATATGGATCGTTTGCTATCAACTGTACATTATAGCTAAAATAAGACGGTCAATTTCTTAATTATGGTCTTATTTGTGTGCACCACGTGTGCCTGGTTCCTGCAGAGGCCAGAAGACGGCGTCAGATTCCCTGGAACTGGAGCTACGGATGGTCCTGAGCACTAGGAATCCAACCCAGGTTCCCAGGAAGAGAAGTCAGTGTCTATAACTACCGAGCCATCTCTCCAGCCCAAGATGGTCAAATTTTAACTGGATTACTGAAAAAATTTTATGCTTTGTAATAAATTTGGAAATATATAATGCTCTAGAAAAATTAACTATGACATATAAGAAGTAAATATTTATAAAGAAATAGAAGATAATTCACAGAAAATTATTATTATTTTTTTTTTAGTCCTTCATCCTTAGGACTTTTGAAAACTCTGTCATGGTTGGCTTCATAACATGGTTTCTAAAAGTGGCCACTGTTAGCTGGACAGTGGTGGCACATACCTTTCATCCCAGCACCAAGGAGGCAGAGGCAGGCTGATCTCTGTGAATTCGAGGCCAGCCTGATCTACAAAGCAAGTTCCAGGACAGCCAGAGCCGTTACGCAGAGAAACTTTATCTCCAAAAACAAGAAAAGATAGCCATTGTTACTCAAGGATTTTAGTACTTATTGTGTGGAATCCGTAACTATAATCCATATAAATACCACCACACCAAAAACATCTTTTTTTTTTTTTAAGGTGGTAGCTTAAAAAAAAAATCATTACAGAAGCTGAAGAAACAGCCCAGTGGTTAAGAGCACTGGGTTCGATTCCCAGATGGCAGCTATGGTCTGTAACTCTAGTTCCAAGGGATCTTCTGGCCTTTGTGGGTACCAGACACAGACATGCTACATAAACACACATGCAGACAAAACAGACATGTCCATAAAATAAAATTAAACTTTAAAAAAATATTGAGTTGCTTTTATTTGGGGTGGGGCACATGTTGAGATCCTAGGACAACTTCTAGAGGAGTTGGTTCTCTCCTTCCACCATACGAGTCTTGGGGATTAAACTTGGGTTGTCGACCCCAACAGCAGCTGTCTTTACCAGTTGAGCTATCTTGTCTGCCCAAGATAAGAGCTTTTAGAGCAGGTGCCATATGCCTGTGGGCCTGGATACTGCAGAGGATGAGGTAGAAGGATCATTTGAAACCATAAAAAGACCAACTTAGAGGACATGGAGATGGGAAAAGGGTAGAGAGGCAGGGATTAGGAGAGCAGGAAAAATGCTTCCAAGGTGATGATCACAAAGAGCATAACATTCAAATTTTGAAATTTTACTGAGCTATACTTTACATACCCTACAAGCCACACATTTAAAGCACATAATTCAGTTTTTCAGTATGTTCACAAAGGTAGGCAATGATCACCACTATCTAAATCGGAAATATTTTCATCACTCCCCAAAGAAAAGCGTACCCACTGGCATTGACCATTCTCCTCAGCCTCTCACGACCACTAATACCTTTTGTGCAGCTGTGGATTTTCCTATCCGGTATATTTTTACACAAAAGGAATCATATACTATGTAGCTTTTTGTGTCTTTCACTTGGCTTAATATTTTTGAGGCTCATTTACATTGCATCAAGTATCTGTTCTTCATTTATATGGTTAAGTAATATTCAACAACAAGGGTGTACTACATAAACACTTATATGAACATCTCTATATTATCTTGTCATTTTCTTGATGCTATCATTGTTTTTAATATTGATGAAATCATAATAAGTACCTATTCTGTTGTTACTGTTGCTTATGTTTTCTATGTGGCTGCACTTTTTTTTTCCTTTGGATTTTTTCAAGACAGGGTTTCTCTGTGTAGCTTTGCGCCTTTTTCCTGGAACTCACTTGGTAGCCCAGGCTGGCCTCGAACTCACAGAGATCTGCCTAGCTCTGCCTCCTGAGTGCTGGGATTAAAGGTGTGCGCCACCACTGCCCGACTATGGCTGCACTTTTTAATTCTGTTGGGTGACTCCCTAAGAAGACTCCCTAGTCACGTGATCACTATGTTTAATGTCTTGAGGGAATGTCAAGCTATGTTGCAGAGTGTACAGTTTTACATCCCCACACCTGTAATAATGGTTCCAATTCTCCAAACCTTTCCTCGCCCTGGTTATTTCCTTCCCTTTTATTGCATTTTATTTATATGAGTGTGTGTGTGTGTCACATGGAATGGAGTATGGAAGTCAAAGAACAACTCCCTGGAGTTGGTTCTCTCCATCTTCTTTGTGGATCCCGGGACTGAACTGGAGCCCTCCAGCTTGGCAATAAGCATCTTCAGTAGGTGAAGCATCTTAGCGGCCTTTCACTTCCCTTCTTTATTATAACTAGTGTAGTGGCTGTGAAGTAGCATCTCGCTACGATTTTGAAATGCATCAATAGGCTGGTGGTGGCAGCGTGGGCGGCGGTGGCGGCGGCGCACGCCTTTAATCTCTGCACTCAAGAGGCACAGAGGCAGGAGGATCTCTGTGAGTTTTGAGGCCAGCCTGGGCTACAGAGCGACAGCCAGAGCTACACAGAGAAACCCAGTCTCGGAAAAAAAAAAATTAATATAATAATGTTGAGTATCTTTTCATGCTTTTCTTGCCCACTTATATATCTTCTTGGGTTCATTCAGATCCTGTAGCCATTTCAAAATCAGATTATCTCTGATTGTAGCAGATTGTAAGATTTTAAAAAATATATTCTACAAATTTTTCCTTTATTGGGTGATTTTCAAATGTTAAATTCAATGCAATTCTCTCATTGTATAAAAGAATTTTTTATTGCATGCAGTATCTCTTCATTTTTTGATGGAATCACAACATAAAACATTTAATGCTGAATAGTCATAGTTACCTATCCATTATTATTGTTGCTTCTATGTGTTTATAAATTTTTATTTATTTTTGTGCACAAATGTGTGTGAGTGTGGGAGCACTCTCACCACAGCTTGTGTGGAGACCAGAGGACAGCTCTTAGAAACTACTTCATTGGGGTGGAATCTTTCTTATTTTTGCTGCTGAGCCTCCTACTCCAGGCTGCGGCCTTTGAGCTTCCAGATGATTCTTCTTTCTCCACTTCCCATCCTACTGTAGGAGTCCTAGGTTACAGATATATGCCGCTGCATCCCTCTGGTTCCGGAGATCAAACTCAGACTACCAGGCCTCAAAGTACGCACTTTTACTCACTGAGCCATCTTACCAACCCAGATTTATTCTTTTCTTTAAAGAGGTGCATAGCTTACATTTGACATGGTAATTGTAGCACTATTAGGAGGTGTGGCCTTGTCAGAGTGGGTGTGGCCTTGTTGGAGTAGGTGTGGCCTTGTCAGAGTAGGTGTGGCCTTGTTGGAGTAGGTGTGGCCTTGTTGGAGTAGGTATGGCCTTGCTGGAGGAAGTGTGTTACTGTGAGGGCGAGCTTTGAGGGTCTTACATGTTCAAGCTACACCCATTGTGGCACACAGTCTCCTGCTGCTGCCTGCAGATCAAGATGTAGGACTCTCTGCTCCTTCTCCAGCACCATGTCTGCCTGCATACTGCTGTGCTTTTCTCCATGATAACGGACTAAACCTCTGAACTGTAAGCCAGCCCCAATTAAATGTTTTCCTTTATAAAAGTTGCTGTGGTTGCCAGGCAGTGGTAGCACATGCCTTTAATCCCAGGCAGATCTCTTTGAATTTGAGTTCTACAGAGCTAGTTCTTGGACAGTCAGGGCTATTACACAGAGAAAACTTATCTCAAAAAACAAAACAAACAAATCAAACAAACAAAAAAAGTGGGTTACACAATTAATTTGTGATAAACCTAAGCTCTTTAGCAAGACTTTGTCTCAAAAGTTCAGGGTCATCTTGGGCTATATAGCAAGTTTATGGCCAATTTGGAACCCTGCCTAACAAAACAAAACAGAAGTGTTTATAATCTACATTCCTTGATTTATGCTACTACTCATGTTTGGGCTAGTTTTTGTGTATGATATAGTCCAAGTTTCTTTTAAAAACTATTTTTTTCTGTCTACAGATATTCACTGTTCCACCACCAATCCCTGAAAAGACCATTAATTCTCCAGTTAGTTGTCTTGCACCCTTGTCAAAAATCCACGGGCCAGAATACTATGAGAGATTAATTCTGGAATTTGGATTCTATCCCATTAATTGATATGACTATCCTTATTGGGGACTCTCATTGTGTTATAGTTATGGAGTAGCTTTTTTTTTTTTTTTTTTTTTTTGAGACAAGGTGTCTTCATATAGCCCATGCTGCCTTAGAACCAGCTATGTAGATCAGCTGGCCTCAAATTCACTGAGGTCTCCCTGCCTCTGCCTCCTGAATACTGTGATTAAAGTCTTGCACAATGCCTGGCTGCAATACCTTGTTTTTTGTTTTTTTGAGGCAGGATTTCTCTGTGTAACAGCTCTAACTGTTCTGAAACTCTCTCTGTAGGCCAGGCTGGCCTTGAACTCACAGAGATCTGCCTGCCTCTGCCTCCCACATGCTGGGATTAAAGGTGTAGATTACCACCACCTGGTTTAGTAACTTTTTAAAGTAAATTTAAATGCACTTTATTTTTAGACAACCTACATGATATGTTTTTTTTTTATTTTTATTTTATTAAAAAAACAATGCCTCCACTCCAAATAAATCACAGTCAAAATAAAAGCTCAAGATGGCATAGGTCTCATTTGTCCTAAATCCTGGTGTTGTGTGGATGGTAAGCAGCAGCAGTTATGGAGACAGGTGATAGATCCAGTTTGTTAACATGTTTCCATCTCTAAGCCATCCTTAAAGGAAATCATGGATAGAGTCACACCATCTTCATGGTAGTCCAGGAGGGCAGCTGTGCCATCTGGACTCATGTTTTCACCAATTAAAAACTGTTAGTTCTTAAAATCATCAAGGGTATGCTTTATTTGCTCTGCAGCCCCTTGGAGTGATTTCCTGTGACCTGTGCTATTCTTTTGTTCCCGAATGTGGAGCTGGTTTCTTGTAAGTGATGGTTCACGACACCGTTACTCTGTGCTTGCAGAACCTTCTCCCTCCCCTTCAGCAGAAGCATCTCCACCAATGAGTGAGTCATGGCTGTTACCCTCTGTTCTACTGACCATATGGCCCTCCACCTCCAGGCACAGCCAGATCTTGGAGATATCAGAGAACAGCTCACATGGCTGATGAGGTCCCAGGAGGTGATCGTGATGGTGGCTGGTGACAGGGCGCTAGCCCAGCAGCACAGAGAGCACAGTGCAGTGGAGGAGGGCAGGAAAGGCCGACTCGGGCGCCCCACAACCTCATGTCTATGGTGACATTTAAAACAATAAATGAAGCTGGAAATGGTGTCACATCCTAGCCCCTGTGAGGGGAGGCAACATAATCCAGGCCATCCTCAACAACAGTGAGTTCCAGGCCAGCCTAGGACACATAAGGAGGCCATGTGGACCATGGACAGTAGCACGCTCCCTGGCTGTAGCTCGAACCACAGATACCAATATGTCCTCCAGGGGCAGCATGGACCATGGAGGTCTTTCGAGGAGGCCCAATCCAGAAAATGAACCATTCTCCATCTTGGACATCCTGTCATTGCTCAGAGCCAGGGCAATGGTGCTGCTGGACAGGGCTTTCCAGGGAAGAGCCCACGTGAGCCCCAGGCTGCTACACACCCTGCTGGCCCTACTTGGCAACAACATGCTCCCTGGTCTGCCTCAGCCTTCTCCCACACCTGTTGTGAAGGCCTAGACTTAACTTTACAGGCTCAGGAATATGCTATGATAACTCGAACAGATACAGAGCAGTATCCTCCTGCAGACATCCTGTCTGCTGTTTAGACAGGAAAGGAAAGCTTTAACAGGATCCTGTCTGAAGTTTATGACCCTTGGAGACATCTAGATGATCCTGCTGAGCAGTCCAGATAATCCTGTTCAGCAGGTTGTGGTTCCCCACCAAAAGTCTAGACCAATAGTTTCAAAAAATCACCTTGCCCCTTTTACCCAATCCCAAGTTGCCAATTCCCGGCTTGTGGTTTTCCCTATAAAAACTCTCCACACCTGGGCTGGTGGCCACCACTGCATTTCCTTCCATCTGCTCTACGGAGGCCCAGGTTGAACCTGAATAAAAGGACCCTTGTGTGCTTGCATGGAAACCGGCTCCTTGGTGGTCTCTGGGGTTTTGTGAAACAGGCACAACAGTGCTGTTGCATCTCTAATTCCCCCTCTCTCCACCACCCACGGGCCACTCCTTTCCTTCCGCTTCCCACCTGTCCATCACATATTTGTTTGTCCAAGTGGCATTGGAAACTGCAGTGTGTCACATAGTATATACTTTTTTCCCCAAACAGCTTTACATGCAAATACTCATTGCAAAGAGTCATTGGTCTGGTTCAAGGTTTCTGGCTTCTGAATACTATCAATATTGGACCATCAAGGACACTCATCTTGGATATCCTGCTGTTACCCAGAGTCAGGGTGATCTTATCTAGGCAGGGCAGTGGGGCAGGATCCTTAGGAGCTCTAGGCTCTTGCACACCTCCCTGTCCTTGGTGCCGGCTGTCCTGAGGCTCATGGGGCACCACCACTGTGCTTGCAGCCTGCGGGCCACCTGAGGCCAGTGTCATACCATTTGCCGCTCTCTAGTTCCTGCACCAAGCACCCAGCTCGGCTCTGCCATCTTTCCCTCCAATTTCATGAATCCACTGTTTAAAAGCATCTTCCCATGAGACCTGCCTTTTTTAGTTGTCTCAGAGACGCTTCAGTCTCTGCAGACTCCTCCTCCTGGAGCCACCATGGTCTCACCCCAGGGCTGCTCCTCAGTCCCAGGGTGGCCGCCAGCCGATGCTGCCATCTTGGATCTGTCCTCTCCCTTTAACATAGACGTTTAAGTTCATGACTTGAGATGGTTCTATTTTTTGTTTGTGTTTGTTAGTTTTTCGAGACAGGGTTTCCCCGTGTAGCTTTGCGCCCTTCCTGGATCTCGCTCTGTAGACCAGGCTGGCCTCAAACTCACATAGATCCGCCTGCCTCTGCCTTCTGAGTGCTGGGATTAAGGGTGTGCGCCCTGCCGAGATTATTCTTGATTTTTCTAATATAAATGCTCACAGCAAAGGAAATTCTTCAACTGTACCGTACATTTTAGTATAGTTTTGTTTCCATCCATCACATAATATTCCCTCTTTTTCTTGTGATTTCTTCTTTTTAGGAGAACATTGTTTACCCTTCACTTTTGTGACTATGCCAAGTTTCCTCCTGGTGCTGGTGTTATTTGAATCCTACTGTGGTCAAAGGACATGCTTTTAGTTATTACAATCTTTTCAGCTTTACTGCAGCTTGTTTTATAGGTAGCATGAGGTTTGTCTGGGAGATTATTCCATGCACTTGAGGCGAATGTGTATTCAGCTGTTGAAAGGTAGAGTTTTCTACACTCCCAAACTACTTTAGAATTTTTGCTAATGCCCTGGGGCAAAAACTGTTGTACAGTGTTGTTTATGATCTTTCCTTCCCACCCCTTCCCTCCTCTCCTAGGGTTCTGCTATGCAGCCCATATTGACCCTCACACCTTAGCCTGCCAAATGCTGGTATTACAGATACGAAACACTATAGTGGATAGCCATCCCAGCTTTGGCCTGGAAGTTCTAACCCCCATTGAGGCTTCGGTAATGGTCACACCTACAAGGCGGGGCTGAGGGAGGAAGCTGAAGACCCAGGATCGAGAGGAGAGGTCTCGCTTGGTTCTGGGACCCTGGAGCTGGAGGTAGATGGAGCAGAGTTCTCCAGAGAACACCGCCGGACTGCGCCATATCTTTGCCAGACCCTACAACCTATCCCTTCATTTGTAAGTTACCCCACAAAATAAACCTCCCTTTTAACTACATGGAGTGGCCTTAATAATTTCACCAATAGAACACCAGGATTACTTTTTATACATTTAGAGTTTTCCCTGTGGTTGTGGGGAGAATGCCCATAGGGTTTCCTTTATATGCATTCATGAAGTACTCTGACAGTGGTTTTATATGTAATGCGGTTCAAAATGGATAATGTAATATACAAACAGATAAACGGAACACAGGAATGTAATTTTCAGTAACAAACTAAGGGAAAATATTGAGGCAACTCTTTTGTTGTTGTTGCTGTTGTTGTTAACCTCTTTAATTAAAGAAAATAAGAGTCAGTAGAAGAGAGCTTTTTGTTGCTTGGTTGTTTGTTTTTGAGACACTATCTCACTATGTAATCTCAGCTGGCCTGAAACTTACTATGTAGACCAGGCTGGCTTCAAATTCACAGAGATTCTCCTTTTAAGTCCTGGCATTAAAGGTGTCGATCACTGGGCCCAGCAATAGAAGCGTTGTAAGGACCTAGTTTAAGCTGAAGCGTATCTTTTTTTTTTTTAATGATTTATTTATTTATTATGTATACAGTGTTGTCCCTGCAAGTATCTTTGCATGCCAGAAGAGGGCACCGTATCTCATTACAGATGGTTGTGAGCCACCATGTGGTTGCTGGGAATTGAACTCAGGACCTCTGGAAGAACAATCAGTGCTCTTAACCTCTGAGCCATCTCTCCAGCCTGCTGAATCATATCTTAAGGATATAATTATCTTATCCTTATAAGGATAAAGATTATAAGCCTAATCATATCTTAAGAAACCTTCCTTTCGGGCTGGAGAGATGGCTCAGCCGTTAAAGGCTAGGCTCACAACCAAAAATATAAGAAACCTTCCTTTTTTAAACAGAGTTACTTTCAAGAAGATGGCTCATCCCTGATGGACTTTATTCGCTCTGATGAGCCCCACCAGTGTACCCTTAGCTGAGCTCATGTGGAAATGTGTTTGTTCTGCACTAGATTTTCAGTATCTGCTTCCCAAATGACACAATAAAGGAAGCCCCCCAGCCCATTTTCTGTTGCCTAAGTTTACAACGGTCTTTAACAACATCCTCAACTTTGTGCCAGAGATAGAGTACAGTGATAGAGCATTTGCCTACAGTGTGTGAGGCTCTGAGCTCATCTCCCTGTACTGAGGGAAGAGATCAGTGCCCTCAACTCTGCAGAAGCCTGCCACTCTCTGCAGTTTCATTGAACCTGTGACAACATCATTAAAAGGAGAGAAAACTATTCAGACTGGAAATCATGGTCATTTGGAGAGTTTTGTTGCCTTATAGAGATAAGCATTGGCTCTTGGGCCCAGTTATACTTGCCTCTGGCTGAGTATAATACCTGTAACAAAAGAAAATCAAATTTGTGCTAAAAATCCGTAGGCTTAAGAGACTTGAAAGTATTATTTGCAAATGTTCTCTCATTTTACAGTCATCAGAGAGCCTGGCCCATTGTGAAACAGGAAATAGTCTGTGGGAGAGTGGTGAATGAGGGGACAAGCAACAGGCACAGATTCTGTGAGGTCACACCTTCGTATCACACTGTTTTACTTAAGCATGCAGATGGGGGTGTGTGTGCATGATTGTGTGTGCATGTTTGTCATGCATATGTAGAGTACAGAAGCCAGCCTCACTCAGGAACCATGCACCATGTTTTTTGAGACAAGATCTCTAATTGGAACCTGGAGCTCACCAATTAGGCTAAGTTGTCTGGCCAGTGAACCCAAGAAGATACTCTCTCTCCAACTCCCTGGCCCTGGGATTCTAAGTAGAGCTAGCTTCGTGGCACCACACCTAGCTCTTTACAAAAATTCTAGGGACTGAATGCAGGTCCTTATGCCTGTTGGTAGGCACTTTACCAAGTGAGCTATCAAACCAGTCTGCTACTTAACTGGTGTAGAGTGATCAGGAGAGAAGACTGCTTGGACATGGGTGAAGTCAATAGAAAGTCTTTACTAGCTGGCAGGCAACCACACTGGTTGTTTGGGATGCCAGTGTAGCCCAAGTCTTTCTCAAATAGAGATTTTAAGCACAAAAACCATGTTCTGGGTTGACATGATTCAGTTAATAAGAACAGTTAGCCAGAATCAGAACTACAGAAGCTAAAAAGCAAAGTTGGTACATTTAGGGACTTTCCCAGAACTATATGGACTTTCATAGATGAGGCCTTTGTTTAAGTTTTGGCAAGTAGTACTATATGCTGAGTTTTACAGCCTGAATGACACTTCCATCATAGAATCAGTTGTGCTAACGTCTGGGGCCCCAGTCATATTTAGGAAGCAGAGGCAGGAGGATTTCTGTGAGTTCGAGGCCAGCCTGGTCACATAGGGAGCTGCAGGACAGCCGGGACCACAAGAGAGACCCTGTCTCAAAACAAGCAAACAAACAAGCAAAAGTCATGAGCGAAACTGACCAAGACGCTTTACTGGAGTGTGATAATTACGCTAATACATTTAATTTTATTAAGTTAGCATAGACAACTAATTCAACTTTCATGTCTCCTTTTCTTGATTCTCCCCCACCATGAACCCTTCCAGACTCCCCTGACATGACCAACTCCGTCTCAGATAATTTCTGACTTCTTTCATTCCAGCCACACAGACTTCTTTACACATGGTTTTCCAATCTCCTGCCCCCCCACACTAATTATATAGCACTCAAGCCTTAATATATTTTCACTTTGAAATACTTTTAATTTATGTAATATTAAAAATATTTTGTCTCTTGACAATCATAAAAAATAAAGTTGATTTATTGATTCCAAAACATATATGCATGCACACACACACACACACACACACACACACACAGAGGCATACATACACAAAATAAAATAAAATAAAAATAAAATCCAATAAAAAATTATAAACACTTATCTAACAAAGACAATCAAATATGTGGTCTAAGAAAGCTCAACTAATTAGCTTTTGTGGGCTTAAATTGGTGCCAGGCATTAATGCATTCTCTTCTCTTTCAAGCAAAGTATAGTCCAGATGTACTATTAGGATACGAGCTAATAAAAAGAAAAATGCAAAATAGTGCCTGTTACAAGCATTTATCTTCTTTGAGAACAAACAACACATTTGTTTCTGGTTAGACTAAATGGACAAAGTTGTCTCCAAATGACTTGGCGGAGCTGGTGAGATAGCTCAGTGGTTAGGAGTGTTTGCCACTCCTACAGTAGCCCCAAGTTTAAACCCGATACCCACCTCTGGTAAGTCACAACTCCCTTAACTCCAGCTTCCAGGGATCTGACATCTTCTTCTAGACTCTGAGGACACAGTGTTTATATACATATACTCACATTCACACACACAATTAAAAATTTTAAAAAAAATGTAGATGACATGATTAAAGAGCTTCTGTCAAAATATAGGAATTTCTTCTGAAAGTTTTTTTTTTTCTGTTGAATTGGAGTCCTGGGAACTGAACTTGGAACCTTTCACATGCTAAGGCCACGCTGAACTGATAAATTACAACCTCAGGGCCCATAGACATCTCACTGCTTAATGTTATTTAATGATGTCTGCACAAGTACGTTGTGAGTAACAGTTAACCTTCCAATCCAGAGAAGCGGAGCTTTCCTTAAAGTTGGCATATTGCACTGAAAATATAAACACTTTCTAACAATGCCTCTGAACTGGCAGCATCTACCCAGCCCGCCATGACCTCCTTTGGGAGGGACTCCGTTCTCTCCCAGTCAAAGCTGCTGGACTTTCCCTGTTTCCCAGAAGCCACCTCTGCTTGCTTCCTGTTGGACTCCAGTATTTCTGCATTGATTTTCTTCTGATCTTGATTGGGACTAAACCATACCCTCTTTGGGGCCACAGATAAACCAGGGGAAAGACGGAGCTCCCAGTCTGGGGTGATTACCAGCTGTCTGTCACATACACAATGCCAGTTCAAGCCACCAAGTTCATCGGCACACTCTGCTGTTCACCATGTGACTGCTACTGAATGGCTTCCTACTCCAGAAACTAACCAACTAGGAGGGAGCCTGGAATTGAACCAACCTGGAGCGGAGCTCTGCACTCAGCCCTTTGAAGCGAGCTGCTGTTTTGTTTAGGTGCCTCACAGAGCAGGAATGTTACTTTGTAAAGTCCTGTTGACACCTAGAAAAAATTACTAGGCCTCCGGTTAGTGGTTGTGTTTAGTCCGCTCCTGGATCTCGCAGCCCCCCAAATTAACTGCTGCTGTGCATGTGGCTAGAGGCTACACCTATCTTGAATTATGCTGTGAACGCTGTGGATACCATGTGGACTACTGAAAGAGAGGGATGTAGAGGAGTCTCATGAGCCTTCAAAGAAAAGAAAAAGATTGGTTTGAAGGCTGTGCTCTCCCGCAAACAATGTCCATGCTGGACTGGAGAGCTGTGCTTGCCTAATATACGTGAAGTCCTGGGTTGGATCCTCTCTGAATTTATTTTTGGGTTGCTGTGATAAAACACTCTGACAAAATCAGCCTAGGAGAGAGGGGGTTTATTCTGGCTCACAGTTTCAGGTTGCAGTCCACTGTTTTGGGGAAGTCGCAGCAGCAAGCCATGCTGCAACCACAGTCAGGAAGCAGAGTGAGCATGCTTGTGCTCTGCTTTCTCCCTACTCTGTGCTGGCCCCAGCCTTTGAAAAGGTGCTGCCATATTGAAGCTTTGTCTTCCTGCCAAAATTAACCCAGTTAGGAAAAACCCTCGCAGGCATGCACACCGGCCAGTCCAGCCTAGATAATCCCCTGTTGGAACTCCCACCTAAGTGCTTCCAGATCCTGCCAAGTTGACACGGAGTTTAACCATTGCAGATCCCCAGCACCAAGTAAACCAAGTATGGTGGTGCACCCCTGTAATCTTAGCACTTGGAAAGTAGAGACAGGAGGGTCAGAAGTTAAAGGTCATCCTTGGCTACACAGGAAGTTTGAGGCCATTCTGACTGCGTAGAACTTGATTTCAAAAACAAAATGGGGTGGATGGGCAGGAGAGACTGCTCAGTGGTTGACAGAACTGGCTACTCTGGTAGAGGACCTGTGTTTGGTTCCCAGCACCCACACCAGGCAGTTCACAACTGCTTGTGGGCACCTGAATGTGCCTGGTATACACGCATACATACATACATACAAGTACATACCAATACACATAAAATAAAAAAATCCTTACGAAAAAAGTGGCATGCTGAAAAATATAAACAAGACTATCAAAACACACAGAGAGGAAAAACAGAAACAGCAAACAGAAGAATGACGAGGAGACTCCACATACATGTGAACATATGCTGTGGGCTGCAAGAATGTATCATAAGAACTCAGCTGGTTATGGCAAAGTCACTACCTGGAGAGATCAAGGAATTCCTCCAGAGGAAGCCAAATTCCAAGGAGCTTTTGGTGTTATTTGGCTTGTTATATATCAGCTGTCTTCTGTTATGAAAAGTATGTGTACCTTCATAGTTTTCCCAGTTGACTTTTCCCTAAGAAGGGCTAACAGTATGGACTGATCACTCTCTGGACATACACATTCCAGGTATTTGGAGAACAGCCTCAGGAAAGGCTTCCTCTGGAATCAGATATCTCCCTTAGCCACTTTCAAGGACTAGCAGTAATAACAGTCCACATGCAAGTCTCCTGGTTTAAGGTAAATTTCACAAGTAATTCCACCTAGGTCAGGTGAATGTTAAGTAATAGCTTTACACAATTTAGCTCTGACCCTCCTTTCTTACAGTCTTACTAACTTTATAGACCTTTAACTCCTTACCTAATCACTTCTAGGACTATTTAGATAACCTTCTGCACTGACAGCTATGCTCAGCCAGAACCCCAGTTCAAGCCTCCCTGTAATTATCATCATTGGCAGCATCCTGCCAGGCCCATCCCCAGATGGAGGAAAGTACCTTATCAGAGACACCTCTGTACTCTCTAAGAGCAGACTTAAGCATCCAGGCTACCCATTTGAGAAGGCCTAGCGGATGTACTAATTAAGCTTAATTTCCTCCTTTCCCAAATCTTACCTCTAGTTCCAGATCTCCCTTTAACTATCACCAGAGGCATCTAGCTGTACACAGGTTGCCTAGTGACCAAGCACACTTTCCCCCACCCTGCAGAAAAACAGCAGATAGCTTGGACAGATAGGAGCCACAAGAAAAAAGAAGGCAGTTTTATTTTCTCCCACTGACCTAGCAACTTATAGATTCTTAACATTTCCGGTTTTTGTTTTTTTGTTTTTTCCCAAGACAGGGTTTCTTTGTGTAGCTTTGTGCCTTTCCTGGAACTCACTTTGGAGACCAGGCTGGCCTCGAACTCACAGAGATCCGCCTGGCTCTGCCTCCCGAGTGCTGGGATTAAACGAGTGCGCCACCACTGCCCGGCTAAATTTTTTTGTCTTTTTTTTTTTTTTTTTTTTCCAGAGTGAGGACCGAACCCAGGGCCTTGCGCTTGCTAGGCAAGCACTCTACCACTGAGCTAAATCCCCAACCCCTAAATACAAATCTATTTTTATTCGATTTTTTGGTTTGTTTTTTCAAGACAGGGTTTCTCTGTGTAGCTTTGTGCCTTTCCTGAATCTCACTCCATAGACCAGGCTGGCCTCAAACTCACAAAGATCAGCTTGCCTCTGCCTCCCAAGTGCTGGGATTAAAGGCGTGTGCCACCAACGCCTGGCTGATTCTTAACATTTTCTACCAATCACATTTAAGATTATAGTTGTGCACATAAGATCCCTCTTCTTAGATATTACCCGAATTTAGCCTTTAGCTAATTCATTAGTCACTTTCCTTTTGGGTTGCAAATGATAATTAACAATTACTGCCCCTCTATGTGATTTTTATACCCCTCCATTTGAACCTGGAAGCCTGACAGTCATTGCCTGAGGAAATTCAGGCCTGGTGACCTGGGTGGAGGGGAGGATTGTGATTGTTTGGATATATAACTGTACAGCTAGAGACAGATGATGGAATTAAGTGAATGGACCAAAGAGCTTTGTGTGCATAGATTGATTTGCCAACCTTAAGAATAGATTCTCAGCTGGTTGATAGATTCTTCCCCGGACCCTGGATAAGAGACTCTTAGGGGGTGGACCCCAATAGACCTTGATAAACATACATGCACACACTCACATGAACATGTAGAGATTCAAACAAGAAAGAGAAGGCATGGATAAGAATGGTTTCTAAAATCTGCTTTGTTGAGGTAACTTGATCAGAAAACCCACTACATATGAAAGATTTATTAGAGGGAATGGACTTGCTTTTCCAGAAGGCCCATGGGATATATCCTGAGCTGAACGCATTTTGCTTGCCAGTATTTGGTGTGAAAATCATCTCATATCTTCTTTATATAAAACTTGGGGTATCATTTGCAAAGGAAGTTACTGGAGTGAATATGAATAAGCTAGGCCTGTGATACAGGAGGCAAGGCTTCTTGGAAGTATGTTCAGGTTACCAACTATCCTGTATATGATGGATGCATACACATGGACTTACTGATGTGGTGGTGGATTCCTGTTGATAGCTGAAAACCAAAACTCATGTGGGGAAACCATCATTACTGTGATCGTTCTGAATACTTCCAAACAGCTTTGGATGTCTGCAGTTATCAAGAGAACCATTCAGGACTGGTGAGCTGGCTGAGCGGGTTAAGGCATGTGCTGGCACACCTGACAACCCAAACTCAGAGTCTGGGATCCCCGTGGTAGAAGGAGAGAACTGACCACCACCGTTGCTTTCTGATGCCACACAGAGGCAACCACACACAGCACAAATAAATAAGATACATGTGATTTTAGATTTCACAAATAGAACTACTTAGTACATCACAAAAATTAAAGTGGAAACATGAAGTGATTTGTACTGACAAATGGTAAAGTAAACCACTGTTTGTGTAACTTCCACATGAAACTCAACCTCAGTAGGCCAGGGAAGAAGGTGGCAGGCAGTACTGAATGAAGCAAGTCTGGATTTTCTGTTTTTCCTGTTGCTAATCCCACTGTCGAAAATAAGACCACCACCACAGCTTAAAGCTGAAATTAAAACAAGCTTTCATTAAATACTGGCCAGGTGGATGGGCTCTGGCCAGGTCCACACTCAGGTTCCCAGGAAATGACCCCAAGTCACCTTTTGCAGGAACTTAAAAAGACAAAATCCATAATTCACATTTCCCACAAGTCCATTCAGGGGCAAGCATACATCCCTATATATTTCCCACCTATACACCTCCTGCCTACATCCAATCAGGGGCAAGGGTACATACATCCTGACATATTTCCTGCCCATATATCTCCCACCTACATGTGATCAAGGCAATCCCATGCAGATGGGTCAAATGAACTTGTTTAGGGGAACGGAAACATGTGGCTTGCTATCTCCCATAAACAACAGCCTCCAGCATTTCAGGAACTCTGTCTTTGGGCAAGGGGCTTGCAGATCAGAGGCATTTTTGTTTCATGGATCTCTTAGGCATAGTAATTAAAACTTGATTGACTCTCACACTATAATTTAAAATTTTTTCTGTATTATATTTTTTATTGTATGTGTTTGTGTGCATGTGGAAGTCAGAGGACAGGTTGTGGGAGTCAGTTCTCTCCTCCCACCTTGAGGATCCTGGAAATCCAACTCAGGTGGTCAGACTCGGCTGTGACCTTTCACCAGGCCTTTCTGTGCTAATTTAAAATGCTGACAAGCACAGATAGTTGACAGTCTTTTTCCTGTAGGCAAATCCCATTGTGAGGGGAGAGTTTTACCCATCTGCATATGGTGTGTGAGAGGGGCACCTGTGCACATACATGCAGATAAAAGGACAGCCTCAAGAGTTGTTCCTCAGGGTAGGTAATGTCTACCCTTTCTTCCGGGAGAAAGGTTTCACTGAACAGGAACTTGCCAGTAGACTAGGCTTGCTGTTTAATCAATGCTGGGGACCTATGTCTCTGCCTCCCCAGAACTGGAATTACAAATGTGTACCACCATGCCTGGTTTTCTGATATGGGTTCTGGGGATCAAACTCAGTTCGCAAGACACTACCTTATTGTCTGAGCCACCTCCCAGCCTATTGTTTGGAATCTTTCAAACAGAATCATGGGATAGTTAGATTACTAGCTAGAAGTTATTTTGTATTATCTATGTCACTTCTCCAACATCATTATCCATGTAAGTCAGATGTGGTTTAGAGTGTTTAGAATTGGGTCTCAGAGTCTCCATTTCAAACCAGTTTCAAGTGATGTTAATTTTGCGGATCCATATATTACAGTTTGAGGAATTAAAAAAGATCTAGATTGGGGCTGGAGAGATGGCTCAGTGGTGAAGAGCACTGGATGCTCTTCCAGAGGACCCAGGTTCAATTCCCAGGACCACATGTCAGCTCACAACTGTCTGTAACTCCAGTTCCAGAGGATCTGGCACCCTCACACAGACAGACATACAGGCAAAACAACAATGCACACGAAAAAAATCTACGTTAACTCTCTCATGTAATAAATAATGTCCAGAACGGTGAAATGACTGATTTTATAACATAGTGGGGTTTTCCATTCTTTGATACAACTTAAAAACAGTTAAATGTGTAACTTATCTACATGGTTTTGATCACAGAAACTAAAGAAGTAGAAGTAAAGCAGGGCATGGTGGTGCACACCTTTAGTTTCAGCGCTTGCAGGCAAGGCAGGTGGATCTCTGAGTTTGAGGCCAGCCTGGTTGACAGAGTGAGTTCCAGAACAGCCAGGGCTGCAAAGAGAAACCCTGTCTCAAAAGGAAAAGAAAAGTAAAGATTGCATAAAATTTGAAATAGAAACTTTCTGGTAGATGAAGAAAGTCCTAGAATTTCCAGAAATTCTTAGTTTTACTTTTTGCATTTTTTTTTCATACTGGTGATCTAACTACATGCTAGCAGCTTGTGCTGAGTTACTTGCTATTAAAGGATCATTAGCCCATACTAACTTGTTCTTTTCACAATCAGTAGGCTCACCATCTGCATGACAGTGTACACATACTGAGTGTCATTTCTTGATCTACCTTTTTTCTTATCCAGTCAGCTTTTATTTAATCTCTTCAAAAAATTATTAGGAGGGGTTAGCTGGCTGGTTCAGCAGTTAAGCTGAATGCTTAAGTCAGCTAAGGGCAGTAGCAGTTAAGAGCACTGACTGCTCTTCCAGAGGAGTCAGCTTTGATTCCTACCACCCACATAACGGTTTATCTGTAACTCCAGTTCCAGGGGATCTGATGAATTCTGGCCTCCAAGGACATGGGGCACAAACTTATGCTGTTCTGGGATCCAACCAAGGGCCTCCTGTGTGCTGGGCAAGCACTCTACCAAACTGATCTACCTCCTCAGCAACATTTAGTCTGGGTTTTATATTTTAACCCAGTTAAACAGCTCCAAAAACTCATTATGTTCAGACTAGATTATTCCACCTCCTTCTATCACATAACTAGGAAGCAAGCTTGAACTAGAAAGGGAACAGTGTATCTCCCTTCACTCTTAATAATTTGGGACTACAATTCAAACCTCTCTTAAAAGTGAGTTTTCTGACTTTTAGAGGGAATTCTGTTTTTATTTGTTTAAAGATTTTTTAACGTGTTTAATAATAATATTAAGAAACACTTTACACATATTCTTTATTAGACTATTGGTCTCTCTGCTGTTTCTAGAAAGAATCGCTGCCCCTCTTGAGGCTCTTACTTAAAGCGACTTAAGGTTTCTCTTTTCCATCTAAGTACTAACAAGCCTGACCCCGCTGCTGCGCTGCTTTCGAGAGCAGAAAATAGGCCTGTTCAAGGTGGGATGGCGGCACAATTTAGGAGCCCTTCCTACAGTAGGGTGGGAAAAGGGTGGAATTTGAGGCTGACAGCCTTCCTTCCTTCTTCCTCCCTCCCTCCCTCCCTCCCTCCCTCCCTCCCTCCCTCCCTCCCTTCCTTCCTTCCTTTCTTCCTTTCCTGTGCTAGAGATTAACTCAGGGCCTCCCTTGTGCTGTGTTTATCACTGATTTGTATCCCTAATTGAATTTCATATTTTAAAAAAGGAATTGTTTAAATGCATACATAATATCATGAAATATCTATTGCAGGCAGATCTCTTTGAGTTTGAGGCCAGACTGGTCTACATAGTGAATGTCTAAGAAAAAAAAAAGAAGGAAAAGAAAGTGTTACTGGCTGTCCTGGAACTCACTTTGGAGACCAGGCTGGCCTGGACCTCACTGAGATCTGCCTGCCTCTGCCTCCCAAGTGTTGGAATTAAAGGCAAACTTTCTTTTCTTTTAATAAACTGAGCAATAATGTTTCTGCCCGCAGGTGGGTGCAGTCCCTTTGGAAAGGCCACACGTCAAACAACAGTTAAGATTGTGTGCCGGTCCCAAGCCACAGACCAACAGCAAGCAAACTGTTGATCTTGTGAAGGACAGGTAAGGGCTGTAGAAACTGAGAGGTAATTATACATGGCTGGGTCAGAGAACTAAAAAACAAACAACCAACAAACCAAACCCTCTGATAAGTTATCTCAGAGGAAACAGATGCAGTCCTCTTTCATTTGGAAAAGACTTTCATCAAGACTAAACTAAAAATGCCTTATCAGGTGCTAACTGAAAGAGCCCTGTTACAAAGCAATGGTCCAGACCTGAGTTCAAAGACAGCCAGCACCCCCCTTTTCACAGCCTAAGGGCTGCTATTTAGCTGTCAAGCCTGCTTTTCCTCAGCAGAAAATACAGGACTAATGCTCTCCAGGACCGGTGGAGGAGTCTAAAATTCTAAGACTCCGAGCCCTGAGCTGGAAACCTTTGATTTGAAAAATTATTTGACTTTCAGCTTCATATTTAAAACCTTACCGTGCACCGAGCATGGTCTAACTTCAGCATTTATTGGTTGACATAGAAATCATGAATCAGCTTTTCACCCATTAGATACATTTATTGAAGGCTTATTTTATATATATATATATATATATATATATATATATATATATATATATATATATATATATATATATATATATATATATATATATATAGTTCTGTGGTAGACATTAAGGTAGGAAAATAAACTTTACACTTAAGTAGCGCACAGCAGCAGAGCTCTGTCAATATTTACTTAAAAGCATGTGATAAAGTTCAAGGTAAGTCAATGGGGAAAAGAATAGTTTCATTGTTGCTTTTAAACAAGAGATTCTGGGACAATTAGCTATCCATCCACACACAAAGGAAGCGGGACCTCTTCCTCAGCTGTTTATAGATGTAAAGCAGGTCAAAGACCCAGATGTAAGAGTTCAAATCATAAAACACTTAGGAGAAAATGTAGTTAGTCTTTATGATCTTGAAGTTGAGAATGATTTCTTATACATGGTTCCAAAACCACAAACAACAAAAGAAAAAAAAGGGCCGGGCGTGGTGAAGCACACCTTGAATCCCAGCAGAGGCAGGTGTATTTCTGTAACCTCCAGACCACTTAGGTTTACACAGAGGATTTTTTTTTTTTTAAAGATGAATTTGACTTCATAGAATCAAACATGCTGAGCTAGTAGGTGGATCTCTATGAGTTCAGGGCCAGCCTGGTCTACAAGGCTAGTTCCAGGACAGCCAAGGCTACACAAAGAAACCCTGTTTTAAAAACCAACCAACCAACCAAACAAACAATCAAACAAAAGGAATTAAACATCTGAACTTCAGAGTACATCTCTGACACAAGCCATCGGACAGAATTCAGATCCCTAGAAACCGTATAAATTCTGGGTGGGCCTGGCAGACCACCTGTAATTCTAGCTTTGGAAGTCTGCTTGCTCATATACATACAACCTTCCCAAACTATCACACAATAATAACAACAGAAACCAAAATGTTCTTCAAATGATGAGTGGATAAACAAAAATGTAGTATACCCACATAGTATCATTCCATGGCAAAAAGGAAGGAGTCGCTGGCACACACAAACTTACACCAATCTTGAAAACTACGTAAAAGAGACCTTAGATACTAAGCTACATATTATATGATTCTTTTTATATTAAATGTCCAGAATAGGCAATCCACAGAGACAGAAAGCAGGTTAGTTATCTGGAGTAGCAGGAAAGGTGGAGAAAGGAACGATACATGATCAGCATGGGATGGTTACTTGAGGGGTGACAGAAATCTTTTGAGAGCTGGGCAGTGGTGGTGCACACCTTTAATCTCAGTACTTGGGAGGCAGAGGCAGGTGGATCTCTGTGAGTTCGAGGCCAGCCTGGGCTACAGAGTGAGTTCCGGGAAAGGTGCATAGCTACACAGAGAAATCCTGTCTCGAAAAAACCAAAAAAAAAAAAAAGAGAGAGAGAGAGAAAAAAAGATTTTTTTTGAAATTACAAAATGCTAATGATTAAACAATAATGTGTATATCTTTACATACACACACCTGAGTATATACTTTAAATAAATTTTACGTTATGTGAATTATATCTCAATTTAAAAAACACTTGGCGAGTACTCTGAGTATCGAATACTATAGAAACAGCTGAATCTTTCTGGGGGTGACTGTGAGAACTGACAGAAGAAATGGTATGCAGAATCTGACAAACAATCCCAAATGGAGACAGTAGGGAAGTGAGACAAAACCTGCCCTTGAGTGCTGGGGAGATGGCTCAGTGGGTAAAGGTGTTTGTTACACTAAGTTTGATCCATGGCCCCTCAGTGCTAGAAGAGAACTGACACCTGAGGGTTATCCTCTGCCCCCCAAGTGCAGACTCTAGCACGTGTGAGCCCACACTTGCATTTATCATGTGTGTGTGTGTGTGTGTGTGTGTGTGTGTGTGCGCGCGCGCACCTGCGCGCACACATAATTAGTAAAATAAATTTCACTCCAAGCATGCCGGTTCTACTATTGAGTAACTATGTGGCCTGGTTCAGGTGACTTAATCTTACTAACATGACTCTCCACTTCTGCAAGATGAAGACTAAGATCTACTTCATGGATTGTTGTGTGCTTTGGATGGTATAGCACATGCAGAGCCGTCAATCGGCATTCAATGCATGCTGCCTCTCTCCCTCCTCAGTTCTCCTTACTGCTATTTTTGGTGACTACAAAGGCAGAGCAGGGGAAATACTTTCTTTGTGTCTGAATGGTGAGGAATTGGAAGAGGCTGAAGTCTAAAGGCAGCAAGAAGATGTTTTTGAATAAAAAGGCTTTTTTAAAAAGAAGGTCCTTTAGGATTTAGTCCTGAGAGATTCAGAAATCAGGGGACATTTGAGGGAGGAATAGAGAGTGAAGGCATTGATTCTTTAGATGAGCACAGAATGGACCAAGATATTGCTATGTGATCTCATTAGAGGATGTGGTTTCTTGACCTCATTGAGTATAGGCCAGTGTCCGGCATCTTAAAGGATACATATGCTAGCTGAAGATGACCTTGACTTTCTGGTCCTCTTACCTTTACCTCCTGAGTGCTGAGAATGACATGCCCAGCTAACCTTTTCCAAATACCAAATTACCTGAAAAATATTCTCTTTCCTTTACAAAGAGTACATTGCTTCTGGGCTCTTACAATACTATGTCAAGGCCTAAAATTTGTTAAAGAATGAATGAATAATCTGGTGTGTAAATCAGCTTTTGTAACTATAACAAAATAGCTGAGATAAATAATTTATAAAGGAGGAAATGGCTCTGATTTCATAGGTTTTAGAGGGACATGTGATTTTTTTTTTTGTTTGTTTCTCAAGATACCTATGTAGCTCTGGCTGTCCTGGAACTCACTCTGTAGACCAGGCTGTAGCCTGGAACTCAGAGATCCACCTGCCTCTGCCTCCGAGTGCTGGGATTAAAGGCCTGTGCCACCACCGCCCAGTGGGAAGGTGCTTTTAGGCCTATGGTAATGTGGAATATCATAGCAGAAGTGTGTGGTGAAGGTCCTGGCTAGGAGAGAGTGAGAAGAGAGAGAGAGAGAGAGAGAGAGAGAGAGAGAGAGAGAGAGAGAGAGAGAGATGGAAATGGAGTATTCAAGCATGCATATCGCAAGTCGGTGGTGAGAATTCAAGGCTCTGACTGAGGAGTAGGATGGAAAGACACTGGAGAATTTTAGCAGGACAGTGCTGCACTGTGGTTTACATTTCTTCTTGGAGCTACTGCATGAACAACAGAACATAGAAGAGCAAGAATTGAAGCAGGGTGACCTGCCAGTGCATACTGCTGTGGTCTGGGAGAAATCTAGGCTGGTTTTCTCTCTGTTGCTGTGCTAAACCACCCTGACAAAAATCAACTTAATGAAGAAATGGGTTAATTTTAGTTTACAATTCCAGGTTGCAGTCTGTCATTATGGACAAGTCACACCTATCCACAGCTGAGAGCTGAGAGAGGTTAATACACACCTGCTTGCTTGAGTCGACTTAGTGGCTCCACTCACACAGTTCAGGAGCACTTGCCTGGGGAATGACGCTACCCGAAGTGAGCTGGGTCTTTCCATATCAATTAATTTAATTAGCCCAACAGCCTACAGACACACCTAAAGTAGACAATTCCTTACTGAAGCTCTCTTCCCATGATTTAGGTTGCATCAAGTAGATAATTATGGCTAACTATCACAGCTGGTAACATGGAGGTGGTATACAATGGCAACTGATTTGTATTTTGGTAAATTCATTTGTGCCCCTGGTGGTGGGGACAGAGATGAGCATATCATTTGAAGGTGGAGATGAGCAGATTTCAGGGGTTCACAAATGATGGTCTGATAGAAAAAGGACTCAGATTGGCTTCATCCTAAACCTCACTTCTCAAACTCTTCTGGGATGCCGGGTGATAAACACACACTGTACATAAAGGCTGAGTAGAAACTGGGCCTATCGAGCGCTTCTTGGGTACTTAACCTACTTGTGCTGAGGTCTTGTGGCAGATGGCAAAATGCCTCTGTAGGGGTGTGGGAGGTCACAGTCCAAACTTTGCAGTTACCATGGGTTCTTGCTGCAGATGTCACATGACATCTAAGTGCTCCTGCAGCTTTATGCTCTGTGCTGTCACTATTCAGCACCAGGGAGACACGGCCCACAGTGATAGGACTGGCAAGCGTGTGACTACAGGCTGACCATTTGCAAGAGTGGCTGAGAGGCAGCAGGTCACAGAGACATTTTCTGTTTCTATAGTATTCAATTTAGTAAGCGTTTGGTTATAGCACAGTACTTTCAGTAAGAGAAAGCAAGTCCATATGCTTTTATTCTGACTTATATGATGAAATTTTATGCCTCTTTCATCCAAATACATGGCTGTGCATTTCTCTAACTAGTATATGGAACTTTCCAAAGAGTCTTAATGAGTTTCAGTAGGCCTGAGACAGAATACAAAATAATCTTTAAAAATTGCTAACAGACTTGACAAAGAGGAGCAGGGACATTGTAAGGCCCACAGGAAATGCTGTTCTCCCTTCTGAGGTAAAGTGTATTTTTGTTCAACCACGTCATCCTTTAAGATGGGTTTATAGTAATATTGCATTTCTCAGTTATTGTATGTGATGGGTATTCTTGGTTGTCAACTGGCTAAAGCTGGAATTAACTAAAACTCTCATGGCTGGGTACACCTGTGAGGGATTTTTTTCTTAACTGAGTCATTTGAACGGGGAAGACCCACTTTTTTTGTTTTTGTTTTTGTATTTGTATTTTGTTTTTGTTTTTGTTTTTTGAGACAGTGTTTCTCTGTGTAGCTTTGCGCCTTTTCCTGGAACTCACTTGGTAGCCCAGGCCGGCCTTGAACTCACAGAGATCCTCCTGGCTCTGCCTCCCGAGTGCTGGGATTAAAGGCATGCACCACCACCACCCGGCTTGTTTTTGCTTTTTTGAGACAGGGTTTCTCTGTGTAGCTCTGGCTGTCCTGGAACTCGCTCTGTAGACCAGGCTGGCTTCCAACTCATAGAGATGTACCTGCCAGTGCCTCCTGAGTGCTGGAATTAAAGGTGTGCAAAGGCACCTGCCACCACCGCCCAGCTGGGAAGACCCGTTTTAATCTGGATCTTTTGTGCTGGGAAGACCCACCTCTAATTTGAGCCACTCCTTCTGCTGTAGCCTATATAAAAGACATGGGGGAAGGACCCTTGCCTACTTGCCCTCACTCTGGTTGGCAAGTCCATTCCTTTGCTGGCATTAGAGCCTACTTCTCCAGGATTTTGGCCTATACTGAAGATCAGCCTGTGGACTGAACAACTACTGGATTCTTGGACTCTCTGTTGGTAAACATCATTGTTGGACCACAGCTTGTAAGCCACTCTAATAAATCTCCTTCTCCCCCTTCCTGTACACAACCCCCCCACTCTGTGTGTGTGTATGTATGTGTATGTGTGTGTTTCAATCTATGAAATCTGTTCCTCTAGAGAACCCTGACTAATACAGATTTTGGTACCAGGGTTGTTCATTGGGTGTTCAAAGCTTGGTGAGCTGTTCTGTGGGCCTTGGAAGATAAGAATGTAATGTATGAGAAATGCAGAGGGTGGAGGCCTCCTGGTTTGTGAAGTTCCAGAGGGAAGTTTGAGAGTCACTGTTGCATATTTTGAATTAAGAATCTATAGTTCTGGTCAGCTGGGGCTGAAGAGTCAGCTGTGACTAACAAGAGATCAGAACCATGAAATGAAACTTTCACTTCATTCATCGAAGTGGGACAGTTGATGGCAGTCACCTGGGGCCGAGAAATTAGCAGGATGAAGAAAAGACCAGCATCATTAGGGTGAAATCGTCTGGAAAGTGTTTCCTCAGAGTCAGCACACAGAAGCTGTGTTCAGAGGTGACCAGGTTTGTACCTCATGCAGGCCGCTGAACTTGGTAGTGTAAGAGTCACTCAGGTGGTGCTGGTTTTGAAGACATGCTGGGGTCATGGAGAGCAAGCAGGTCAGGCTTGGCACCATGAACAGAGGCAAGGAGAGGCTTGGTGAAAGTGCAGCCCACTTGCCACAGAAGACACTAGCATTTTGGAGATGCCTGTACCATGAGATGACCCCCCAAAACAGCAGCCTTCTTGGAGCCAGCTAGGTACTAGAAGACAAGCTGTGTGTGCTGCAGAAGGTGGAGCAGGAGACTTGACCCAAAGCCCTTGGGGGAGCTCAGTAGATTGTGAGTGGATCCTCGACATTGGACATTGGGTAATTCACACAGCTGGAATTTGGTTTTGGTTTGATTTGATTGTGACTGTGGCCTGGTTCTTCCTTCTTGATGTAAGGAAGCATTTATTTTTTATTTTATAAGAGCCCACTGTTGAGAGACATGAGATTATAAAAGACTTTGGATTTTAAAGAGACTGAATTTTTAAGTGTTTAAAATTTTAAAGCCTGTGGGACTTTTTAAGTTTGTAAAATGTTTTATACTGTGATGTCTTTATTTATGTGTGACCTTGGGGATGAAAAAGAAAGGAAAGGTTGTGGTTTAACAGCATTTTGTTTCTGCGTCAAATTGACGAGGGCCTCAGTTGTACTGGCTGTTTTATGTCAGCTTGACACACGCTAGAGTCCTGACTTCCTTTTATGGTGAACTGTGATGGAAGTGTAAGCCAAACGAACTCTTTCCTCCCCAATGTGCTTCGGGCATGGTCTTTAATCACAGCAACTGTAACCCTGACTTTATTTCAGGAAATATGAGACATTGTTCACGATCAGTATGCTTCTTTTTCTGTCAAGAGTAGTAGAGATTTACTTACTTCATGGATCTGTGAAATAAAGTCATATATATGTATGGATGTCTACAAAATCCACTCAGCAGATTAAGACTACTTCGGATACTTATCTTTAATATTTTACAGTTGTACTCAGTTTTTGGCCTTCTTTTTTTTTTGAGACACGGTCTCCGGTTTCATATATCCCAGACTAGCCTTAAACTTTCTATATAACAGCCTAGGATGACTCTGAATTTTTATTTTTCCTGCCTACCCTCTCCACGCCCCACCACACGCGGGTGATGTGGTGCTGCTGGGGACTGAACCTAGGACTTCATGCACGCTCTCTCAACTTCTACATTTCCAGCGCTAAGCAGAACTTTCTCATTTTTGTCGCAGGCCCCGGCCTCAGACAAAGATTCAGAATAGAAACAGGGTGGCCGGGAAGGAACGCTCCCAAGTAGGGAGACGGGGGCCACTTGGCGGGGCTGAGCTGGCGGGAGACAGCTGGCCTCACGTGACCTCAGGCCCCCTGGGCAGCTCGGACCCCGCCCCTCCGCGCTTGCAGGGAGGGGGAGGCGCATGCGCACCCCGCGTTAGTGATGGAGGAGAGAAGATGGCGGAAGCGGAGTGAGTGACTTGCTGGTGACTGATGTCGTAACCGGGGGGCGAGTGAGGGCAGCGACACGTCCCCCTGAGGGAGCTCTCAGGGTCCCGAGGCTGACAGCGCAGGGCCGAGGAGAGGCGGGAGCCGCGGCGTGGTGGAGGAGCCCGGGCAGGGGAGGAGGAGGATGGCAGGTCCCGTCAGCTCCCCTCGGGAGTGCGTGTGGCGCGGTCCGGCCCCGCGGCCCTACCCGCACGGCCACCCCGGGACCCGGGCCTCCGGGGCCTCCCGGGACGCCAGCCCTGGGGCGCTCTTCCGGGGCTGTCACTCCGGCGGCGGGCCCAGCCGAGGTGTGTCGGGCTGGGCGGGCGCCGCCAGGCCTGGGCTCTGGCTCCTGCGGCCCGTCGCCGTCCGTCCGTCCGTCCGTCCGTCTGTCGGGCTGTGCGGCGGGAGCTGCGGGAACCGCGGGGAGGCGTCCGGGCCGCAGCTGCGGCTGGCCGAGGCCCCGGGCCTTTCCTTGCATTGCCCCTCCGGGCTCGGGCTGCAGCGGGCTCGGGCTGCAGCGGGCTCGGGCTGCAGCGGCGTGCCTCCCTCCCTGCAGGGCCGCATTCTTGTGCGACGCTGTGTTGGTATGCTGGGTTAGCGACTTGAAACTTACTGGTTCCCGGGTAGGCCTCTGGCATACCAGAGCTGAACGGTGCTGGTATTTCCATGTCAAGCCCATGCGCTTACCAAAAGAGTTCTTTTGTACCAAGCCTCGAAATGTCTGCGATGATTTTTGGCCAGTTGCACTCACCAGTGTTTAGAATTGATGTCTAGGTTCACTGTGACCATTTTTGGTAGGTCAGAACTCCTTGCCGTCGTCGCATTTGGGCTTGAGAGCACAGCTGAGCAGAATAAGACTTTGAAAGACCAGGGTTTGAGATGGTGTCTTGAATGTCATTAGCACATGGTGCAGAAGTGTTAAGACAGAGGGTAGTTTGGTCAAGATTTTATTTACCTTACTGCTGATTGTGTGCAGTATTGAACAGGTACCATATGACGCTGTGGTTTGGTGATTGGAAGGCAATTAAAAAACAAGCAGTGAAGTGTAAAAATGTTTGATTCACCTTACAGTAAAAGGAGTTAGAGAGAAATCATTCCCTTCCGTTTTTCCTTTCACCTTTTTCCCTTGTAAATTGGGTATAATTCGGATATGGTGGGCTGGAGAATGTGGAGTCTCATTGAGGCCAGCCTGGGCTACATAGTGAAACCCTGTTTTGTTTTAGAAAGAACAGCAATGTTCTCATTACATTCTTGCCAACGATGGGAATGTCAGTTAGTTCAAACTTTATTTCTCAGGAGAAAAAGACAGATAAAGGAAGAGAAACTAGTAAAACTTCGAGTGGTTTCTGACCCTGGAGGACAATACTGTGCTTTTCGTTTGTAACAGCATGGAAGCCTTTGCAATTGACCTCAGAAGTTTGAGTTTATTAACATAAAGATTTCTTACTAGGTGAGACTTTGTGCCGCAACATAAATGACATGAGATTGTAATATTAGAGGGAAGAGATGAGAAAGTTTGATACAAAAATGTACTTTACTTGCTGTATATAGGAAAGTGAGTCAGCTATATTCCACCACCACCCCAAATTTTAGAGCAATTCTCCATGAAAAAAGATTTTTGTAAGGATGTAAGAAGTTGCTTTTATTTGCTGCTTCATTTCCCTAACTTGTTATTAAGCTAAACTCTGTTACTAGAATTAGTAAGGTCAATGTTGTAGACTAATAAAAAAATTAACTTAAAATTTTTATGTGTATGGGTATTTTGCGTTCATATATGTCTCTGCATTACTCCATGGTGTGTGCCTGGCTCCTCAGAGGCCAGAAGAAGGCATCTGATTCTGGGACTCAGTTTCTGAGGGTTATGAGCCTCTGTGTGGGTGCTGGGCATCAAACCCAGACCCTTTTCAAGAACAGCCAGTGGTCTTAACTATTGAACCATCTCTTCATCCTCACTATTTTTAATTTTAATTTTTTTTTTGTTTGTTTTGTTTTTTGAGACAGGGCTACTCTGTGCAGTTTTGGAGCCTGTCCTGGAACTCACTCTGTAGACTGGGCTGACTTCAAACTCACAGAGATCCTCCTGCCTCTTGAGTGCTGGGGTTAGAGGTGTGCATCACCACCGCCTGGCTTAAATTTTTATTTTTAAATTACTTTTTTTTTTTTTTTTTGAAACAGGGTCTTGTAGCCTAGGCTGGCTTCTTACTTATGTAGCTAAGGATGACATCTTTCTCAAAGTGCTGGAATTACATGTGTGTGAGCCACCATACCAGGTTTAATAAGACTTTATTTTTAAATAACCACGTGGCACCTACAGTTAAACTAGTGAATATAAGTCCTTAAGAATCTTCACTAAAGAATAACTTTGAGGGGTAGAGAGATGGCCAGCAGTTAGCAAAGGACCCAGGTTCAATTCCCAGCACCTACACTATGGCTCAGAACTCTTAACTCCCCATATGCATGTATAGGAGTACACAGGCACAAAGATACATATGTTCTTTCCTCCAGACACCCAAGAAGACAGAAATAAGTAAAGAACTCTGATATTGCTTGGTTTCAAATCTGTCTTTTTTGAGGTAGGGTTTCTCTGTGTTGCCTTGGCTGTTCTGGATCTCAGTTTGAAGACCAGACTGTCCTTGAACTCACAGAGATCCACCTGCCTCTTTGCCTCCTGATTATTGGGATCAAAGGTGTGCATTACCACCGTTGGGCTTCAAATTATCTTTTATATTGAAAAAACATTTCACATAATATATTTTGATTAGGGTTTTTTCCTTCCTCAATTCCTCCCAGATTCTCCCTATCTCTCTACCTATCCAACTTTCTGTTCTTTTCCTCTCAGTCTTTTTTAAAGAAACAAACATAAAAACAAAAACAAAACCCCAGAAACAACTGGATGGTGGTGGCTCACGCCTTTAATCTCAGCACATGGGAGGCAGAGGCAGGTGAATCTCTGTGAATTCCAGGACAGCCTGAGCTACACAGAGAAACCCTGCCTCAGGGGATGGGGGAGAAGAAAAAAGAAAAAGAAAACTCCAGAAACACCCCCTCAACCCATAAAAGCAAAAATCAAAATAAATAAGCAAAAGACCAAGTCTAGACAAAAAATTGCCAAAACGAAGCAAAATGAAGCAGAAAGTCCACCACGTTCTTTCTGCATTGGCTAACTACTCCTGGGCCTGGGACCTGCCCTGTAGTGTGCTTGGTAGATAGATCCAGTGAGACTCCATGGAGAAAATTTGTTTTCCATTGCCAATGGGTGTCAATTCAGATAGCGTATGGGTTAGGACTAGGACCCAGTGTCCACTCCTCTATGGAATCTGTCCTTTTTCACTAATGCAAACGGAAACTTCAGTGGAGGTTTTGTCTCTGTTGTTGTTCTGCGTCATTTGAATTCAGTTTAGCAGATACTACCCATCAACTGTTCTGTGTGTGGGGAACTATGTTTCCCTCCTATTTGGTGATTGTGTGCTAGCTTTATTGTATTAAGGCCTCCCTAGACATTTAGGCTCTGAACCAATTCTGTCTTTGTCGTGAGTATTCATTAAGGCTCCCGAGATAGTGCTTTTTACCAGTACTGGTCCTTTGTGTTGTCTACTAGATTTAAGGATCACAGTGCAACTATGGATATCGAACCAAACTCTGGAACATCTTCTGTGTCAACCACAGCCAGTAGCACCACCACCACCACCATCACCACTTCCTCCTCTCGAATGCAGCAACCGCAGATCTCTGTCTACAGTGGTTCAGACCGACATGCTGTTCAGGTACTTCAGCTATATGCTAGGGGGGTGGGGGGTGGGAGGGAGTGGGGTGGGGGTGTGGGGGGCTGTTAAGACTGAAGATGGCAGGCCGCTGTGCCGATGTCAGCTGTATGTGTTGATTCCTATGCTAAGACAGTAGAATTGTAAAAGTTCAGGCTGGGGAAGTAGCTCAGTGGTTGAGGACTTGCTAGTCTGTGTTTGATCTTTAGCACTGCCAAAAATCAAGTTAAAAAAAAAACATTAAGCTTTTAAAAACCAATGAGGTTATTTAATAATTGTACTGTTGAGAGGGCTTACATTTGTCTACATGATGCTTGTAAGATTATGTGTCAGAAAAATTATAATTGAATGTCTCTAAGTGCTGCTGTAAGAGTGAAAATATGACTTATGAGATATTTAGGATAGCTGCTTTTCTGTTTTAATTTTATATTTGAGCCACCATGCCACTTACAGAGAGCTTCTCACATTCAGGTGGTATGAGAGCACTAAGCAGGAGGCCTCTACAGCCTTTTGTGGTACAGAGGGAAGAGAATGTTTAGAAAAATTTTTACATAGTCACTTAATTGAGAAAGTAAAATCGGCCTAGTTGAACTTTAGACCAACAGAGACAATAAAGTATTGTTTAAAAAGACGTGAGTATTGCACCCTGATGGGTTTTCGGTGTGCCCTTGGATCCCAGGAAACAGGAAAATGCGGATGACACTGTGTACTTTTATCAGTTACTGTGAGAGTTAAACAACATCTAGAACTGTGGGGACATTACAGATTTCTAATGAATGACAGTGGCGTCTGTCTATTGAACAGTTTTTATGTGCCAAGTGTAATAAATGCTTTCCTTGTGTGGATTATCTTGTTTAATCCCCACAGACCTCTATACAGGAAGCATTTTACAAATGGGAAGACAAAAATAGGCTAAATAATTCCAAATTCACATTGCTGATAGGTTTTCTACCTTCGGCTCTGCCATTGACTGCTCTGCCTTCTCTGGCCAGGTTCTCGAGGCTTCTGTGTCTCTTGTCTTCATTTTATAGGCTCTTCAGTTGCATTCCTTAAGGCGTTTTAGTTTTGGGGTCAAATGCTCTTTAATAATTGCGTTCTTCCAGTTTGTGCTGTCCTCCTGCCTGAGCTCTTATTCCAAGGTAGATAGAGAACTGTTGGAGACCTAGGCAGCTCAGCAGAAAGTCAACCTTGAACGCACAGTGTGCTTGTAATGCCGCCTTTTTTCTCTGTGGTGAGAGATATATGCAGGGATATTAGAGTGAAGAGCATCCAGATGGTATGATATTTGACCATGCTATTTTTTTCATTCTCACTTAAGCTGGGTATTTATTTATAATGAAATGTTACTAGAGACATTGCTGATGTGTCTCACAGGAAGTCAAACTCTAGCTGTTACAGATCGTTGGATTACCTCATCTAAAGTGTTTTCAAAGCCACTTACATAGTTCTCTTAACTTTCAAGCTTTCTTTTTAGTCATGTGGATTTTCTTCACCCTGCTTCCGTAGAGAAGCAAAGTAAGAATATTGTGCTTTAATTTGTCATTACAGTGTCTGGTGAAGAGACTATGCTGACATAGGGCGTTACTATTCTGAGGAGATTGGGCATCAAGTTGATTATTCACTTGTTATTGAGTGTGAGTTTTTAGAAATTTGATATGGAATTAGAATATCATATATGGATTTACCTGACCAGAGAGAAATATTATAGTTGTGAGTCATTTAGTGTTTTGTTCATAGTTTTCTGCTATGAGGACTCAACTAGGAGTCTGTGAGAAGAGTTCAGAGCAGGAACAGTCTGTAGTTGGAGAGAGATAGGAACACACACAAGTGAACAGTAACTGGTGGAGATCCGAGTGAAGGGATTCATGGCTTTATGTCAGCTCTCCCTGCTTACCCTGAGGCAGTCCTGTGAGACTGCTGGAGTGCTGAGACAGAGCTCCGCTGTTCAGAGTCACGTGGGCTGACGAGGCAGTCTGACTTACCTTTGAACAGAGGAGTTTCCTGTAGTCTTTTTAGAGTACTTGACCTCTGTGTAGGCTCAGACTTTACCCTTGTTAACAAGTACTATAATTAATGGTTTCTCTGAGTTTATTTTTTTAACAAATTTACTCAATTTTATTAAAAACATTGGATATATTTGTGTAAGAGTGTTGTGCCTGCGTGTATGTATGTCCACCAAGTGCATGAAGTACCCAGGAAGGCCTAGAGCCGGAGCTATGGATGGTTGAGAGCCACATGGGTGCTGGGCACTGAATCTGGGTCCTTTGGAAGAACAAGTATTCTCAACAGCTGAGCCATTGCTCCAGCCCTGTACACATTTTTTATGTGTGTTTTGGCCTGCATGTATATACATGTACCTTGTGCGTGCCACTTACCCACCAGAAGGTGGTGTCAGATGCTCTGCAACCACAGTTATAGGCAGTTGTGAACTGCCACTTGGTGCTGGGACCAAACTTGTCCTTAACTGAGCCAACCTTCCAGCTCCAGGAGTTTTTCAAATATTCTTCCACCAGAGTCCCAGGAGCTGGTGAGCTGGTGCAGCAGATAAAGGCATTTGTCTCTAAGCTGGACCTCATGAGTCTGACTCTCGGAGCCCACGTGGTGGAAGGAGGGAGGCAGCTCCTGCAAGTTGTCCTCAGACCTTCACACACATGCCTGGTACACCCATACACAAAGAAATGCACTTTTTAAAAAAGATTAAGACTGTTCCTATGTAGAAATATAAAATTGGATATTTTTTTATAAATTTAAAAATTATTTTCAAAGAGAAATACCTTTTTAATTTTATACATTTTTTTTGTTTTGTTTTGTTTTGTTTTTTGTTTTTTTGAGACTAGGTTTCTCTGTGTAGCTTTGGAGCCTTTCCTGGAACTCACTCTGTAGCCCAGGCTGGCTTAATTTTATACAATGTTTAATATAATTGTAGACTTTGAGACATGTGTAGGAAAGTGTAAATCAGACACTAAAGGTCATCACTAACAACATATTCACCTTTATTATCTCCTTGAGTATTTTAAGACCAAGTGGTATCCTACTCAAATGATTTTCTTTACCTTGTGATGTGTTGGTACTTCATATTATTCTATAATACAGAAGTCACTAGCTATACCTGTAGCAATTGATATTAAAATTAAAATTCAAGTTCAGTTTAAAGTTAAAGCCTACTTTACTCCAGCCATCTTTGTGTCCTCCTGGACGTGCAGCTGGTGGTCATTGCGTGTATCTGTCATGTGTCACTGTTGCTAACGACTGCCTGGTGAAAGCACTCAGCACTCCCGAGACTTAGCAAGTTGTGTACAGAAAGGCTGTGAAGTTGAGACTTACTGCTAGTCTAGGGAGGGTGCTTGCCTGGTCAGCAGCAGTATGCTTTCGGACTAAAAGTAGTAGAGTTCTATATCCCTTTACTAGTGAGGTTTTGGACTACTAATGAGAGTTAAGGTTTCACATATTTGTCCCATTCTACTCTAAGTGAATGATCTGGGTAATTTAACCTAGTGACATGTAACAATAGGTAAATGTGTCAGTAAGCTCAATGACATTGACTATTAAAGTGGTAAAAACTTAAACTGCCACTTTTTATCCTAAAGTTTATGGTTAAGCTGATGGTTGATCTGGAGTTAACAATGGTAGAGCCTGTGCTCAGCATGTATAAAACCTCTGAACTAGAGGGGAAAGACAGAGGTTGAGATGCTGGTTTGACATAGGGTCCTTACCTTATCACAGGTAATTCAACAGGCATTGCATCGCCCCCCCAGCTCGGCTGCTCAGTACCTCCAGCAGATGTATGCGGCTCAGCAACAGCACTTGATGCTGCACACGGCCGCCCTTCAGCAGCAGCATCTAAGCAGCTCCCAGCTCCAGAGCCTTGCTGCTGTTCAGGTGAGAAACTAAGCGGACCACTTATGAGGCCACAGTTTATGCTAGACACAGTGTAACTGAAAATAAGTAGGCAGGTGTTCTGCCGGGCATTCTTAGGTGGCCTGTGATGCTTTCCCCTGGAGGAGATAGGTTGGTAGGCTGACAAATACAAGTTCACTGGAGGAGAATGGGTGGGTTTGTGTGTTGTCTAGTTGCTCTTGACCGAAGCCAGATAAATGTTCTCTCCATTGTGTACTTTTGTCTCTAAAACTTTAGGACGTTGACTCCCTAAGGTTACATGAATTACATTTTTCTTTAGCCAAAAGCACGTTTGTTTTTTTTCTTATGTAGGTAGTTTATATTCATTAGAGAAACATCAAGTGGAGTAAAATTATAAGAGGAAGATGTAGAGGTGCTCATTCCTTCTACACCTATGTCACTCCTGCTCTGCAGAGGTGGTCATGTGACAGTATACAGGTGTGTGCGTGTGTGCGCGTGCGTGCGTGTGTGCATGTGTGCATGTGTGTGTGCGCCTTTCTAAAAAATGAAATCAGTCCTGTCAGTAACTTAATTTTATGATTAAATGTTTGTTTTTTAGAAAACATTTTCATTAATATTGTAGTTTAAAAATTTTGTGAGATTTAGTTGTTAATCTTAAATCTTACCAGAAAATAATCTTAATTCACAGAACCTGAAAAAAAATGTATTTCTGTTATCCATAGGTACCAGCTCTTGCTTCTTTTTAATAGTGTGCTTTTGAATTTTTTTTTTCTTTTCTTTTTTTTGGTTCTTCGAGACAGGGTTTCTCTGTAGCTTTGGAGGCTGTCCTGGAACTCGCTTTGTAGACCAGGCTGGCCTCGAACTCAGAGATCCACCTGCCTCTGCCTCCTGAGTGCTGGGATACAGGCATGCGCCACCACCACCCCCCGGCTTTTTTTCTTTTTTTTTAAAGACAGGGTCTTCTTACTATGTAGTCCGGCTGGCCAAGAAGTCACAATCTAGACCAGGTTGGCCTCAGTCTCACAGAGATCCACCTGCTTCTGCCTCTGAAATGCTGTTATTAGAGATGTGTACCACTAAGCCAGGCTTCAATAGTAGATTTTTTTTTTTTTCCCAAGACAGGGTTTTTCTGTGTAGCAAGTTTTGGAACTTGCTCTGTAGACCAGGCTGGCCTAGAACTCACAGAGATCCATCTACCTCTGCCTCCCGAGTGCTGGGATTAAAGGTATGTGCCACAACCACCAGCTTCAATAGAATTTAAAATAATACTTTAAATAACAGTTATATTTATGATTTAAGAAAATTGAAACCCACAGACTGTTAATATATCTTGAGTTTGAGTTTTTCTCTTCTCTTCTCTTCTCTTCTCTTCTCTTCTCTTCTCTTCTCTTCTCTTCCTTTTCTTCCCTTCCCTTCCCTTCCCTTCCCTTCCTCTTCCTCTTCCTCTTCCTCTTCCTCTTCCTCTTCCTCTTCCTCTTCCTCTTCTCTTTCTTTCTTGACAGGATTTCTCTGGCTGTCCTGGAACTTAACTCTGTAGACCAGGCTGGCCTCGAAATTGGAGATCCACCTGTCTCTTCCTCCTGAGTGTTGGGATTAAAGGCATGCACAAAACTGCCTGGCTTCACTTTCTTTTTTAACAAAATTATTAGTGGTTTTGGTGTGTTGTGTGTGATTACACATGAGTGTGTGATTGTGTGTACCCAAATGTCCGAAGTATGTACCCATGTGTGCACATGGGGAGGCCAGAGCAGGATGCTCTCTCTCTGTAGTTCTCCCATCTGATTGCCTTGAAACAGGGTCTCTCAGGAATCTCACTGTTTCAGCGAGGCTACAGCCTGCAGGATCTCCCTGCCTTTGTTCTTTAGTGCTGGGCTTAAAGGAATCTTTCCCATACCTGGCTTTTTGTGTGAATGCTAGGGGTTCACACTCAGTGTCCTTGGGCTCACAGAGCAAGTGCTCTTACCCACAGAGCCATCTCTGCAGCTGTTAGTGTCTTTGTGATGGAGTAGGGAGCTCAACTAAAGATAACAGAGGAGTGAAATTGATGGTGGCTGTTCTCACAGTCTGAAAAGTGATTGACCACAGTCATGTTGTTTGTTTTAGTTTTGGTTTTTGGTTTTTCAACACAGGGTTTCTCTGTGTAGCCCTGGCTGTCCTGGAACTCACTCTGTACACAGGCTGGCCTTGAACTCACAGAGCTCCACCTGCCTCTGCCTCCCCAGTGCTGGGATTAAAGGCGTGCACCACCACCATCTGGCATATTTTTTGTTTTGAGTGAATCAGCTTATTAAGTAGATAGTAATCGAAAGTAAAAGGTTAGATAAATAGATACAAAGAAAAACATTATCAAATCAGGTGCTCAAAATAGCCAGCAGGGCAAGCCCCACTGAGGCAGTCAGTTGTCGTTCCTAACAGAGTGTCCTGGATGGAGAAGAGTGTCCTTCAGGTGAGGTTCCCAATCAACAGCACAAGCAACAGCAGAGAAGTAATGTCATCAGGTCAGGGGTTTACAAACAGCCAGCCAAAAGAAGCCCAACTAGCTGGAGTTCCCAGTAGACATGCCCAGCTGGAGCAGGGTGTCCTGTTGGGTGAGGCTTCCAAGTAAAAGAATGCGTAGCAGTGTATAGAGATAACATCATTACATTGGTGCTTGCAACCTCCAGCAAAAACCAAAAGAGAAGTGAGGAAGTCGTCCAGAGTTTCCAGATGAGCTTTGTCTGCATAGCTGAGCTCCACCCACACCCCTCCCCTACTTCCAAACTTCCAGCTTTCCTTTCCCTTTTGCTCTATTATTTACTTACTTAAAGATTTTATTATTTATTTATGTGTATGTGTGTGTTTGTATGCACACCTGTGTGCTAGTGCCTGTGGAGGCCAGAAGAGGTCATTGGATCCCCTGGAGTTGCAGTTACAGGCAATTGTGAGCCACTTTTGATGGATGCTAGGACTCCAACTCTGCTCCATCTGCAGGAGTAGCTCTCTTCACTACTGAGCCGTCTTTCCAGCCCAGTGCAGGGCTTTTATTTCATGGGTAGACATAAGAACACTGGATGGGTTTTACTCTGGGGCTGTTTTGCTTCCTTCTCCCCTCATGTCACAGAGTTAGTGAGTCCAGCCCACCCCAGACAAGGGGTCTCAGTAGACACAGACATAATGGACATGCTTGGGGCTGAAGTTTGTGGGGGCAATTCCACTTCTAGTACCAGCTACTCAGTGAGCTCAGACAACGTACACCAGTCTACCAACGCAGTGCACATCATGAGAGTGCAGAGAGGCCTTTGAGATGGCTTAGAGGGTAAAACACCTGCTGCTAAGCTTGGCAACAAGTTTGATGGACTGCGTTTCACACCTGGACCTAGAGGGTGGACGCTGTGTTCTGTGAAGCACATGCATACAAAAACACAAAGTAAATACATACAGAAGTGTGGAAAGAAGACTAGCCAGTGCGGCCTTTGTTTTCACTTTTCAGCTTTGCTTTTTCTTTAAAAAAATGGCCAGGGTCAAGCCATGTTTAATGGAAAATGATTTGTTTCATACATAGACTTGAGCATTTTTATTGTAGTTTTATATTATTGTGGCTCAAGGAAGTGTTTATTTTTTTCCCCCTCAAGGAAGTTTTTAACTTTATGTTTTACAGACATATTACAATAGTTTTATTATTTTAGGCAAGTTTGTCCAGTGGAAGACCACCTACATCCCCCACAGGAAGTGTCACACAACAGTCAAGTATGTCCCAGACATCTGTAAGTATCCTGAAATTTCTCCTGGATTTAAAATGGTTAGTTGTTCTTTTCCAAAAGGAAACTTGTTATTTATGAAGCTGCTATTTAATTAACGAGTACCTGGAGATGGGAGTAAGAAAGTTGGAGATATAACTTTTGAAAATTGGGTTTTTTTTTTTTTTTTTTTTTTTTTAAAGTCTTATTTTGCTGGGCATTGGTGGTGCACACCTTTAATTCCAGCACTCTGAAGGCAGAGGCAGGTGGATCTTTGTGAATTTAAGGCCAGCATGAACTATATAGTAAGTTCTAGGACAGCCAGGGTTACACAGAGAAACCTTGTCTTGAAAAAAAAACAAACAAACGAAAAAGTGTTTTTTTTTTTATTATGATTTTATGTGTGAGGTACTTACAGAAACTATAATTCCAAGTAAATGTACTTTTAAATGATGTAATTAGTGCTACTTGTCCCAAGCCAGACAGCACTGTACCATGGAGTATGCCAAAACTGAGTGGCTGGCTGGGTAAAAGAAGTATGAAGGGGTGGAGGTCAGGTACAAATAACATCATGTGTATTTTGTTCACTGTTCTGAGTAGCTAGCTGTTCCACACGTGATTTGACCAGAAGCACATTACAGTAGCAGAGACACTTAACAAAACTCAGTTCAACAGTAGAGAGACATGTAGTTGGATTTTTTGTCACCAGTTCCCAAATAATGACATGGAGACTTTAATTATGAAAGCTCAGCCTTCGCTTAGGCTTGTCCCACTAGCTTTTATAACTTAAATGAATCCCTTTATATTAATCTACATTTTGCTATGTGGCTTTAACCTTTCTTCCATTCTGTGTGTCCAACTTGTTCCCTAGTGTCTTTCCTGTGCCGAGATTCATCTACTTCCTCTTTCTTCCTCGAAGTCCCACCTATACCTCCTGCCCAGCTATTGGCGGTTCAGCTCTTTATTAAACCAGCCACAGCAATAATCTATCCTTACACAGTGTACAAATATCCCACAGCAGAGACAGGTTGTGGTAACAGAAGTCTCTAGGAAGTAATAATGAGCAATGAATTATTAGGTGGCAGTCTATTCATGTTCTCCTGGTGTCCTCCATCTGTTCTGACTCCTACAATCTTTTCTCCCCTCTTCTCCTTGGTTTCCCAAGATGGGGGTGGAGGCACAACCCGATGGAGACCTCCAATTTAGACACTCCGCATAATGTCTGATGGTAGGTCTCTGCACCCACTCCCATCTGCTACCGGAGAAAGGCTCTATGAAGACTGGACAAGGCACCATTCTATGAGTATAGCAGGAATCATTTCATTGCTTTTTTTTTGGATCAGTCATGTTTGGTTCTTCCCTAGATCTCTGGGCTAGCCAGTCTCCAATTCCTGGCCAGCTAGGCACTGTAGGGTGGGGGCATGCTCTTGTGGCACGGGCCTCAAGTTAAACCAGACATTGGTTGGTCACTCCTGTAAATTCTGAGCCATCATTGCCCCAGTACATCTTGCAGGCATGGCAGGTTGTAGGTGGAGGGTTTTGTGACTGGCTTGGTGTCCAGGTTTTTCTTTCCATAGCCTGCAGAATACCTTCCCATACCAAATAGACTAGAATGTAGGGTGAAGGCTCCATGCAGGCACCAGCTTGACCTCCTATACTCATGAGATGGGAGGTTGTTGTCCTCAGCAACACCCTCCCCGCATCGTTTTTTGGAGATCAGCCCTGTGTCCTAGCGTCTACCTGGGTTGTGGGGGATCGCCATGGGGCCTCATCAGCCTACAACTCAACTGAGAATGCAGTCCAGTTCCACTGGAAGCCTTGCTTGGTTACAGAAGACGGCCAGTTCAGACTGCACATCCTTCATTACTAGGAGTCCTCATTAGCTTCCAGGAAGTTTCCACTGCACTGTGTTTCCACACTGTTCCCTCAAATATCCCCCAATTTCAGCTGTCTCTCCCCACACTCTCTCCTTGATCCCTCCTGCTCCTGTCCCCACCTACCTACCCCCAGTGCACCCTCAAAACCTATTCTATTTCCTCTTCCCAGAGAGATCCATGTGTCTCTCCAGAGCCCTCTTCCTTACCTAACCTCCTTGGGTCTCTGGATTGTAGCTTGATTATCACTTATTTAACAGCTAATGTCCTTTTATAAGTGAGTACATACCATGTTGTCATCTCACTCGGGATGATATTTTTTCTAGTTCCATCATTTGCCTCCAAATTTCATAATGTCATTTTTTTAACAGCTTAATACTCCATTGTGTAAATTTACCCATTTTTCTTTATTTATTCTTCAGTTGAGGGACATCTAGGTTATTTTTAGTTTCTGGCTATTTTGAATAAAGCCACAATGAACATAGTTGAGCAAGTGTTCTTGTGGTAAGGTGGAATGTCATTTGGGAATAGCTGGGTCTTGAGATAGATTGATTCCCAATTCTCTGAGGAAGCAGACTGATTCCCAATTCTCTGAGGAACCACCATATTGGCTTCCATAATGGCTGTACAAGTTTGCACTCCCACCTGCAATGGAGGAGTGTTCCCCCTGCTCCACATTCTCACCAACATGAGCTGTAACTTGTGTTATTGATCTTAGCCATTCTGACAGGTGTAAGATGTGTGGGAGACCAGCTCCCACGTTTATTTACCCCGGGGACTCTTGAGGAGTGAGGGACAAGAGACTTAGGTAGAAATAAAGAGAAACAGAAAACACAGGATAGCCTCAGGTGGGCCTGGATCCTTATCCACTGGCCCAGAACTTTATTCCAAAGGGCTATTTATAACAATGCCAAGGGGAGGGGCAAAGGACCTCCCCCTTGCTAGTTACAGTCAAGTGTAGACCCTTAAAACACCAGGTACTCAGGCCAGTGGTCCAATCAATCTGGTATGCAGTCCTGCATACCAGCCGCTAGGAAACCTAGTGGGCTCCAACAAAGATGCAATCTCAAAGTAGTTTTGATTTGCATTTCCCTGATGGCTAAGGATGTTGAACATTTCTTTGTTTCTCAGCCCTTTGAGATTCCTCTTTTGAGAATTCTGTGTTTAGATCAGTACTCCATTTTTAGTTGGATTATTTGGTTTTTTGATATCTAGTTTCTTGAGTTTTTTATATATTTTGGATATTAGTTCTCTATCAGTTGTGGAGTTGATAAAAAAAAGTTTTCCATTCTGTAGGCTGCCGTTTTGTCCTTTTGACAGTGTCCTTTGCCTTACAGAAGCTTTTCAGTTTCATGAGGACCCATTTATTAATTGTTGATTTTAGTACCTGTGCTATTAGTGTTAAGTGCAGGAAATTGTTTCTGTGATAGTGTATTCAAGGTGATTCCCTACTTTCTCTTCTATCAGGTTCAATGTGTGGTTTTTTTCCAAGACAGGATTTTTCTGTGTAGCCCTGGCTGTTCCTGGAACTTGCTCTATAGACCAGGCTGGCCTTGAACTCATAGAGATCTGCCTGCCTCTGCCTCCCAATGTGTGTCTGGCTTTTATTATGCTGAGGTCTTTTTTTTTTTTTTTTTTTTTTTTGGTTTTTCCAAGACAGGGTTTCTCTGTATAGCTTTGTAGCCTATCCTGGAACTCACATTGTAAATCAGGCTGGCTTTGAACTCACCGAGATCCACCTGCCTCTGCCTCCCAAGTGCTGGGATTAAAGGCATGTGCCACCATCTCCCAGCCTATGCTGAAGTTTTTGGTCATGTTTTTCATCTCTTCCAACTCCTTGTAGACACTATCTGCATCCTTAGCCACTCAACTTTATGTTCTCTCTTTACAAAAAAAAAAAAAAAGCAGAAAAAAACCAACCGTTTGGGGTTGACAAACACCAAAAAATAAAACAAACAAACAAAAAACCCCCCAAAAAACCCCAAACCCCAAAACAAACCCACAAAATGAAAATCAAGCAAACAAAAGACCAAAAATTAAAAAACAAACAAAAAAACAAAAACAAAACAAAAAAAAAAAACCAAAGCAAAATGAAACAAAAAGTCCATAGAAATACTACTGAGTTCCTTTTATGTATGCTGGCTACTCCTGGGCGTGGGGATCTGATGGCTCTGTAGGCACTGCATATACCTGCAATCCTTTCTACCTCCTACATATATACATAATTAAAAAGCAATCTTTTTTTTTAAAAGAAGATTTGGCTTTTGAGAATACCCAGTTATGAAACCTTGAGTGAATGGACATGGGTGTTCATGTTAAACTCTGTAACTGGCCAGTGATGTAACTTAGGGCAAGCAAGCCTTTTAACTTGCCTGCACTCGAAGCTTTTGCAATGTTGTCTATTTAGATTTTCTAGTTTTTCTTCATCCAGATATCCCGAAATTTAGATTAAAGAAAGAAGATTCAGTAAACTGAGATGAACTGAATTGTGTCTTCCCAGAATTCATGTTGAAAACCCAATCCATGTTTCTGTACTAGAAATAGACTCTGTAGTGAATTGATTTAAATGAGGTCTTTAGGGTGGAGCTCTCATCTGAGAGAGTTGCTGTCTGGCAATGAGGAAGGTTGCCAGTGCTCTCTCTGGCGTGGGAGGGTTGAGAAGGTAGCAGGCTGCCAGCTAAGAAGAGAGCCCCTACCGGAAACTTGACGGGCCAGCACTTTGGTTTGGACTCCCATACTCCCACAACAACGAAAAACAAATTTCTTTTTAAAGTTTGTGGTGCTGGGAACTAAATATAGGCCTTCATACATGCCTTATACTGCTCTACCACTGAGCACAATCTCTGTCCTACATTTCTGTTGGTCAAGTTGTCGGGTTATGGTGTTCTCTTATTGTAGACTTAGACCAGGCTTTGGATCTTAAAGTTAGCCAGATAGATCGGTTTTTAAATTTTCAATAATATTGTTTTTGGAGAGAGGATTTCATTAAATAGTTTGAGTACCAGTGATTTAGATGTTAATTCATGATTCTTTCAGGGTTTCTTTTTTTTTTTTTTTTTCCCCGGAGCTAAGGACCGAACCCAGGGCCTTGTACTTGCTAGGCAAGCACTCTGTCACTGAGCTAAATCCCCAGCCCCTCATTCAGGGTTTCTTAAATAGTTTGTCTTAGTGTTCTATTGCTTTGAAGAGACACTATAACCTTGACAACTCTTGTAAAGGAAAACATTTAATTGGGGTTGCTTTACAGTTCAGAGGTTTAGTCCATTATCGTCATGATGGGAAGCATGGTGGTGTGCAGGCATACATGGTGCTAAAGAGGTGGCTGAGAGTTCTACATCTGCATCCACAGGGAACAGGAAGAGAACAAGACACACTAGGCCTGGCTTGAGCTTCTGAGACCTCAAAACCTACCTCCAGTGACACACTTCCTCCAACAAGGCTATACCTCTCAATAGTGCCAATCCTTGTGAGCCTATGGGGCATTTTCATTCAAACTACCACAGTTTACATGTATGATAAAAAAATATGTGTCTATTTCATTGATGGGTGAATGGTAGGAATAATGAGCATAAGCTAGAATATACACTAGATAATTGTAATATAGGCTTTTTATTGTTGCAAGTAGGTTATCTGCAAACAGAATCCTTTTAGGATACAGTCCCATTGTCTGAAATTGGGCAATAGAAGAGGGTCTGATTCTGACCTAGTAATGAGATTTTCAGATGGTGCTTATGGGAAGGCAGCCAATTATCTATTGTTCAGCATTTGATTGGTGCTAGCTGTCTTGGGTATGCACACGAGTTACAGACCCTTCTTTCATGGACAGCAATATTCATTTGAAGAATTATACCTAGACATAGAAAGTATTTAAGTATATAATCAAGTGATAATTGGCTTCCTTTTCTTAACTAGCATGGTGATGAACAGGAAAGATTTGAGGGAATTGTAATACATACATTTGTCTTATATGGGATATTAGTTTTTAGAAAAAAGTTTTCAGAGCTCATTCTGAAACAGCTCAGTTTCAGGTGTCCATTATTATGTTGGATTCTGTGTTAGTCTTCTACACTTAGGAGAAGAATCTGTTCCAGTACTTTGGGGTGTGTGTGCATTCATTCTTGCACATGGAAGACTGAAGTCCACAGAGGGTGTCTGTTGTGATCATATTTCATTTTCATTTTGGAGACAGGGTTGCTATTGAACCTGGAGCTCCTTGCCTGCTTCACAGTAGCCATCAGGCAAGTCCCAGGGATCCTTCTGTCTCTGCCTGTCCAGTGCTGAGATTATAGATGTGTGCCACCTTTTATGTTGGTGCTGGGACCAAACTCAGGTACCAGTCCTTGTGTGAGAAGCACTTTACTGATTGAATTATCTCTCCAGCCTGTGTTTAGTACTTTTTAATGCTGATGTGCTGTCAGGCACAGTATTGAGTACCAAAAATTCAAAAAAACAAAACAAAACAAAACAAAACAAAAACAAAAAACAAACAAACAAAAAACCAAAAAACAAAGATTTTTAGAGCACACTAAAGATACAGACAAGTAGATAGTCAAAGGTCATTATGATGAGCATTATGTTTGGTGGGATGTCTTCTGACATCTTACTTGTAGTGAGCACATTGGTAATAAACTTGAATCCTCAGTATGCCTGAAAATTTCTATTTCATACCTTTTGTAATTATTTTAACAAGAGTGTTGTATTAAGTACTTTTTTTTTTGGGAGCTGAGGATCGAATCCTGGGCCTTGCACTTGGTAGGCAAGCACTCTACCACTGAGCTAAATCCCCAACCCTGTATTAAGTACTTTTTAAAGGAAATTTTAAAACAAGGATGATTGTTTTCAGAATTTTAGTTATTAAGCCTGAAAGTGCAACTTGATCATAGAGTACTTGGCCTGGCATGCAAGGACTGAAAACAAATACCAACTTTATCTACAAACAGAAACAGAAGTAGCAAAGTTCAGACCTGGGGGTAGGCAGGGAAAAGTCCAGGGAGCCGGGACACAGTAGAGGGACAAGTTACCCACTACTGGCCCTAGCAAGATAGATTATGTGAGCCACCTAACAAAGAGTTTCAGGTAGCTGCTTTGAGAAAACTGAAAACTTTGAATACAGAAAACCAACAAATCCAACACAAATCCTGGAACTGAATAATACATTGAAGAAGAGGGAGGGAGGGAGGGAGGGAGAGGAGAGAGAAAAGAAAGAGAGAAAAGAAAGAGAGAAAGAAAAGAAAGAGAAAGAAAAGAAAGAGAGAAAGAAAAGAAAAGAAAGAAAAGAAAGAGAAGAAAGAAAGAAAACCCAAAACCAGCATCAAGAGCAAAAACTAACCAAGCAAAACAGGAATCTATGGACTTCACTGACAGATAACTTGAAAATGTAGTCTGGGCTGATAGCCTGTGGTTTCCAGAAATGGCTTAGCCCTGGACTGTAACCTCTGATCGTTGTGACTGATGCAGCACTGGCCCCAAGTGCTGGCTCCCATCTCTGCTCCTGAGGTTTGTATGCAATTCAAGTCTTTGCAGGCAACTAAATGCCAGTCCACATCACAGAGTTTAAGTCCTATCTAGGGCAAGGGCAGGTTGAAAGATTTAGTCAGTGGGTACCAGCCTAGAATTAGGAGTTGGGAGAGTCTGCTGGGGCTGGGGGAGGGGTAACACAGTAAATATAAAGGGTTCCTTCTCTTCAACAACATCTCTTCTTACTGTGCTGTGACCATCTCCTGTGTGTCTCACCTGGGTCTCATGAAGGGAGTTTCATGTGCAGATACTTCAAGTTGATGTTTTCTCTGGTGGAAGATTTCTGGAGATCCCTGCTTCACCATTTTGTTCCATCAAATGTTAATGTATTGGATTGTGTTAAGGGGCTATGCAGGAAGTGTTTTGGATTTCATGCCCACACATAGTAAACAACTGAAATTTTGATTCTCATAGGTGTCTCCCTCCATCCTTCCAGTATGTCAGGGCATGGATAGCAGCTTCCTAGCTGCTTCTCAGAATATATGAGTGGATCTTTTCACATATTGATCATCCTTTCTCAGGATCTTGTCTCAAATAGGAATTTCACTTCCAGCTTTACCATATAATAGGTTGACGTGTATATTCCATTTTTTGTAGGCTTAATGAACCTAGAGGTACCTTGGTGTCAGCTGTTGCTTACATGTCTGGGTTTGCATTTTTTACGGACTTCTGAGCATTTCCCTTCCCTGCTCCCTTGTATATTTTAACTCCATTCTCATTTCATATCAATTGAGCATTTCCAAGAGTGTCTTTGAGCACATGAATGTGTATTTTCTTCCTGAATCAGAAGTCTAATAAACTATTCGTTAATTTTGTTTTCTACTTTTGGTCCACAAAAAGGATTTAAGTTGGGGTTGAGTTATGTTATTCTCTGAAACTATTTAAAAATGGATGATATAGGCCGGGTGGTGGTGGTGGCGCACGCCTGTAATCCCAGCACTTGGGAGGCAGAGGCAGGCGGATCTCTGAGATGGAGGCCAGCCTGGGCTACAGAGTGAGTTCCAGGACAGCCAGGGCTACACACAGAGAAACTGTTTCCAGGGTTGGGAGGAAAAAAAAAAGAATGGATGATACAAGAGCATGATAGGACTTGGAAAGATGAAAAAGGATGTGTGTATTTCTCTCTTCCCTGTTTCTCCACCTTCCCCTTTCCATTTTCCTTTCTTAGATCCAAGCAAGTTGACAGGTTCTAATGTATTTTCCAGGGATTTATTAGATTGAACACTAATCTTTTCTTTCTCATGCTAGGATCTTGTTATGTAGCTCAGGCTGGCCAGGAGCTTGAAGTGTAGCTTAGCTCAGACTCACCACGAGCTGACAGTCCTCTCCTGCCTCAGCCTTTCTAGTGCTGGAATTACAAGCTTGTGCCACCCATTCAGCTACATGCTACTTTTTTTCTTTTTTCTTTTTTGTTTAGGCCAGATCTCATGTACCCCAGGTTGGCCTGGAGCTTACTTGGTAGCCCAGGGCTGGTCTTTAACCCACAAGCCTCCTACCTTATCCTTGTGAGTGCTGGATTACACGAGTCACTATATCTGCTTCTAATGAATTCTTAAGCGTGACTTTAAACTTGAAAATGTTTATACATTAATTTCGTAGCCAGTATTCAGGATTTTTCCATCTGTTTAACAGATAGCAATTGTATTTTCTTCTGTTTTCAGAGCTTTTAAGTTAAAACATTATAGTAATTATATGTTACCTGCATTTTAAAAAAATATATATATAAATGGATTATTTGTGTTTTAACTTTTGTTTACTTCAGGAGCTTCTAAAAGTGTGACAGTGTGACAAAACAATGTCTTAAAATTAGAATTTTAAAGTCACTTTGTGGAATATTAAAGCAATTGGACATTAGTCCTGATTGTGGGCAGGTGGAAACAATGGCATTTTTAAGATGCTAGAAGTCTTACTGAAGGGTGGATATGTCTGAAAGTTGTTCCAGTTAGTAAGCAGTCTGTGCTATGTGCTTATATGCAGACAGTTGTCCAAAGTGAAGGGGGATTCTGTCAAAGGTCAGAGACTGTCCTTGAGGTTTCTTCCATGGATTGCCTTGCTTCAGCTTGGTAAAGTCAAGAATATGGAGGCAAAACACGGAACATGACCTGTTATGTTTTCTTCTTTAGATCAACCTCTCTACTTCTCCTACACCTGCTCAGTTAATGAATCGTTCCCAGGCTTCCAGTTCTACCAGTGGCAGTATTACCCAACAGACGATGTTACTAGGGAGTACCTCCCCTACATTAACAGCCAGCCAAGCTCAAATGTATCTCCGAGCTCAGATGGTAAGATACAAGACGGCAGCTTTTCAGTGTCTAAGGCACTGGAGACTTCAAATGTTTCTGGATTTGATGCAATAAAGCATTTTTAGTACTTAAGCAGTATTTAACGTGTGTGTGTGTGTGTGTGTGTGTGTGTGTGTGTGTGTGTGTGTGTGTGTTTGTGTGTGCTCAACCTTTGAACACTAATAAAAATGCATAAAAGTTCCACCTTGAATTAATAAGCCTTCTTGGTAACAATATTTTTTAATACTGTTACTGATTTTAAAAACTTTTTTCATATTTTGACATCTTTACAATTGAAAAGCTTTTTCTAACTGTTGCCATCTTACAGTTTTAGTACTTACAGTGATATAGAAATCATTTATTCTGTTGACATTGATGATTTGAGGAAATAGTGGAAACATTAAAAACTTAGTTTTTAACTATAAGTAAGAATTTATGTCCAAGGACCTTCTGAAATCTGGATTGGATCGTTTTCCAAATAATTCATAGCTTTGGTTATTACTGTCTCAAATTCTGTAAGGTGGCATTCTTATGTGTACTTCAACTTTTTTTTTATTAATATAGGAATGTTAATTGATAATTCTATAATTAGGTACCTACTGACTTCCTGATTTAATTGTTGAACTTTAAGGCTTGTAGACATTGGCTGACATAATTTTGTACAGTTAGGCAAATGTTTTAGTACATATATGTAATTATATATGTTTAATTAGTTAATTTTGCAGGACCAGGAATTGAAACCAGGGCTTCATGAACACTAGATAAGCATCCTCTCAATACTCACCATCTTCAGCTTCCTTAATATGCAGATTTTGACCAATGAACTGAATCTGTACTGATCCCTATTGTTCATTGAAAATTGGAAAGAAAGTTATCAGTCATATTTCTGGCAGGAAGTGAGGATGTGACACAGGCTTTAGTCACAAATTGTAAACATCACCTTTTTTTTCTCTTATTACTTCTTCCCATGAAATTGTCCTTAAATGATTTGAACCATTTGAAATATTTTTGTTTTGTTTTGTTTTTGATGATTTTGACCTTGAAAATGGACGATTCATATGGCTCAAACAGGAGTGTCTTCCTTTTTGGGTGGGGTGCTTTCAGGCTGCATGCACCGGAAGTAAGACATTTGTTGGTGAATTTACTTAGAGTCAGTTAATGAGTAAAGAATTAAATGTAAAAGGTCTAGAGGAAAATAAGGGCTCAGGACAGGTGGGGAGGCGGTGGTAAACAGGAGCAGGGGTAGTGGGTATGATTACTCTGTGTGTGCATGCCTGAAAATCACAGTGAAACCCAGTACTGTATAGTTAACACATACCAGTAAAGTTTAAGACGAGAAAAGTCCCCTAATTGATCATTTTAGTTTAAATAGCAGGAAGGTAGTGAGTACTTTTTGAAATGACTTTAAAATAGTATATTTACACACTCCTTAACCTATCATTATTTACTAAATCCAGTTAGATTGAGTAGATTATATTGTCTTAGAAATTAATGGTACTTGTTTAACATTGAAAGTTTGAAACAAGATAGTGATGTATAGATTGCTTTTCTCTTTTGTTGTTGTTTTGCTCTGTTTTAACATTTGAGCATTTACATTTAGAACAAATAGCCCTTTACAAACAGGGTTTAACATCAAGAGCAACCTTACTTTGTTCTACAATCGGTCCCTTGTGGCTGAGAAACATTGTAGTGTAGTATGTGGCACTGTTACTGTGTGGACTGAAGAGACTTTTTGGTATTTCTTTTCCTGTTTCTATATTAATCTGTATGCTAACATAGTTTTATTTTCATTTTCCATCTTAGGAATCATGAGATAGTAGCTTCCATTTGGGACAAAATTTGGTTTGAGGATCTCATCTCACCAAACACATTCTTTTCTTAGAGTAGATTCCCCCTGCCCTCAGAATTGTGAGCTATTTCAAAGCTGTTGATGACTTTTTTGAGCTCTGTGATCACAACTTTGTTGTCGTGTGAAGCCTTTTGCTTAGAAGGTAGTCCTAACTGGCATTGTCTCTCTGTCACAAAGTTGAGTCTCTTGCCTGCTTGCTACACACTGTGTGTGGGACATGTTCTTTAGTCTTAGGGTGTTATTTTTGGTTTTCTGTCTGTACAGCTGATTTTCACACCCGCTACCACTGTGGCTGCTGTGCAGTCTGACATTCCTGTTGTCTCGTCGTCACCGTCACCTTCCTGTCAGTCTGCAGCTGCTCAGGTGAGACTGTCTGTCCCAGTGTGGTGCTGGAGGTCTGGGTCTCAGTGGAAAGATGGCCACTGCATTCTTCAGAGTGCATTGCTGTGTCTTTCAGGTGAAATTCATAAAACACTGAGAACTTCAAGAGCATGCTTGTTTTGTAGAAATGATAATTTAATTAAACATAGATTTAGATTATTAGATGTTCATTCATCAAGGTTAATGAAAGTTTTGTTAATGACACTGTATTTTAGTTTTACTGTATACCAGATTTCTTTCTTATGTGAGATATATTCTTTTTTGTAGATTTCCTTTGCAAGCAGTTACATAACAGATAAGTCAAAGTAGATGGTAATTTTAAGTTTAAAAATGAATTAAATCAGGCAAAACTTGAGTTAAAAACTTAAGCAAAGTATTACTTTATTTGGTACTATGGAAAAAAAATGAACCTTAACTTCTCTCTTATTCACAAAAATAAACTAAAAGTAGAATGTATGCCTAAAGGGAAAAATAAAAAATTTAACTTTCTAGGAGAAAGCGTGACAGCATCTTTGCAAGTCTAGGGTGGGCGAGGCTTCTTAGGGCACAAAAAAGATTAACTAGAAGCAAAAATAGTGATAAGTTAGACTTAATGAAACTAAAAATTATTCTTTAAAGAATCATTACAAAATGAGTATCTAGGCTACATGCTGAGGAAAACTATTCTCAATATATGTGTCTGACCAAAGATTGTACCTAGAATATTAAAAAATGCCTGTAGTTTAATAATTGATCATAAGGCCAGTTACAAATGGAAAAAAAGATTTGAAGAGATAGTTCACAAAAGACACTATATAGGCCAGGTGTGGTGGTGCATGCTTTTAATCCCAGCATTTAGGACGCAGAGGCAAATATCTCTGTGAGTTTGTAGCCAACCTGTTCTATAGAGTGAGTTTCAGGACAGCCAGAAGTACATAGTGAGACTCTGTCTCAACAACAAACAAACAAAAAAAGACAATATATAAAAGGCCAATGAGCTCATGATAAAAATGTTCAACATCATAGATCACTACAAATATGGATCAGAACCATAATGAACATCATCATACGCTCATCTGCGTGGCTGAAATGAAGGCTGACACTATACAATAGTTTATAATAGCTAAATATTCTTTAAATACTGAATGTATAAACAGATGGTGTTACATTAGTACAGTGGAATAGTACTCAAAAGTTAAAAGAACAAATCACTGATACATCCCATAAACATGGCTAGAAAATGAAGCTAGACACAATAAGTACATCCTCTGTGATTCTGTAGTTTTAAAATTCCAGACTAGGGAAAACTCTCCATAGTGAGAAAATTAGGTTAATAGAGGTAGGGGAAATTGACTAGGAGGGATGTTTAGTGTATTGGTTCCAAATTTTTGACCTACTATGGGTTGAAACAGGAGACCAAAACTTAGGAACAGTTGTAGTTTATTGTAAGTGATAGCTCAGTAAATTTCATAAAAATCACTTAGATTGAGTAAACTTTAAAATAATCGAGTAAACTGTTACTTTATGTGATGCTATTTTGTTTTTCATAGTAAATGTTTTGGATTTTATGACAGACACTGTGTTGGGTCATCTTTAGCCTTTTATTAAACATTTTAAAATACCTTTTGTTCATTTGAGGTATATTTTTAATTTCTTTTTTGAGACAGCTTTTTGCTGCTAGCCTTGGATGGCCTGGTACTTGATGTTTGCCCTCCAGACCTTGAATTTGAGGCAATATTCTTGTCTCAGATTTCTCAGTGCTGGAAGTACAGGCATGAGTCACTATGCCTGGTACATTTTAGTTTTCATTTCATATTTCAGCTTTCTGATAAATGTAAGAAATGAGAAAAGTTGGGCGTGGTGGCGCACACCTTTAATCCCAGCACTCGGGAGGAAGAGGCAGGTAGATCTCTGAGTTCCAGGCCAGCCTGCTCTACAAAGTGAGTTCCTAGACAGCCAGGGCTATACAGAGAAACCCTGTCTTGAAAAACAAACAAACAATGATATAGTAATAATTAATATTCTTTGATTTTTTTTTTGTAGAACCTCTGTGTATTGATATATTTAATAATAAGACTAATTTTCATGTATTAGTTATAAAGGTTGTGGTCAGATAAACTCAGAGTTTTCCTAATTGGCCCTTTGCAGCTCCTTAACAGAGTTGGCTGGATAGGGCTCACTAAATGCTAATTTAAAATTATCCTTGCTAAGCTCCAGTTTCTTGACTTTATATTAGAAATGATACCTCAGTTGTTACAAGGGGCAAATGAGGCAATCAGAAGCTACTGAGCACAGTGCCTGCCACATAATGAGATATCATATCTACTGATTACTGTTTTTATTTGACATTGTGTGATGACAAATTACACATTTAGTTTTTGGCTTTCAAGAAGCTAGAAATGAAGAGATAATAAATAACCATTTAAATGTTTGATAGTTTCCATGATAAACCAGCTGCTTAGGAGATAATGTTTTTCTTTAATATGGTCTAGAGCTCAATTTGCTTACTGTTTCTCATGATGAAAACATTCTTATGAGTCTTATGCAATTAATATTGGATGTGACCTGTCTATGGTCTGTGGCTGTGCGGGTCTGGCTTTCAGGGGACTGGAGGGATCTCTCTGTGAACACTGCTTTTGAATGGCAGTGAATGAGGCTGGCAGTGGTAGGGGATGCTGACCAATAAAGACACAACTTTTGGTTCAGGATTGTTGGTTTTGAAAATTGTCTTTTTGTTTTTCAAGACAGAGTTTCTCTGTGTAGCTCTGGCTGTTCTGGAACTCGCTCTGTAGCCCAGGCTGGCCTCAAACTCAGAGATCCACCTGCCTCTGCCTCCTGAGTGCTGGAATAAAGACGTGCCCCACTACTGTCCTTTTTTTAAAAATTAAGTCTGTAGTTTCAAAATTGTGTGTTTTTTAAAATTGAGAGTATCAGATTTGTAGTTTAATGTTCTAATTTAAACTATAAAAGTCAGTATATCAGTTAATTTTTCCTCAGTAAAAAGTCATTTTTTTAGACACAGTCTCATTGTATACTTCTGGCTGACCTAGAAAACTATATATAGATCAGGCTGGCCTCAAACTCACAGAAATCCATCTGCTTCTGCCTCCAAAGTGCTGGGATTAAAGGTGTGTGCCACCATGACTGGCACAAAAAGGATGTTTGTAGAAGATAAGAAATCCTACTTATCAAAGGGCATTCTGGGGAATGCTGATTTGAAGAGCAGTGAGCTCTTTGCATTAAAAAGCTGGGAACTAAAGGTCTACTGTGACCAGCACAAGACTGACCCACCCCCTCACTGCAAAGAGAGGATGCTAGCATCTGAGAATACTTTGGTAGTGATATATTCATAATATATCATAAAATGTTAGAGTGAAGTTTGCAAAACCACCTCATGCGTGATGTCAAAGTTTTCATAAAGTCATAGGCTTGTTTCAGGGGAAATGAAAACTAAAGCTAGGATGGCCATTATTCCTCATCTTAGGATGGGTTTTCTTTCCTCAAAAGTGAAACTATCCTGGGAATCTTAATATGTGGTCTTTCCAATAGGAAGTAAATATTACCTTTGTGCTGTAGTTTCTACATTATAATTGATTTACTTCAGGTTGGTATTTGATCGAAGATGGCAGCAGGTTACCTAAAGTCTACAAGTTCATATAGAACACATCATACTTAACTGTGGAGGCATGTGCATTGTCTTCCAGGATTCCAGAAAAGAGCAAGAGTATTGTGGGAAGAATGGGTGTGGTGTAGGATTAGGGCTCATCTGTCAAATCTTCACTTACTGTTGAGATGCTTTTCATCTGGAAGGGGTCATTCGAGTTTTTCAGATTATTTATTCTTGGTTGTCATTATTATATGGTCTACTGCATGGATCATTTGTGGAAAATGTTCTGTTCTCTATTATGTAGCTCTTCCTGGGAGAGTTTGTTGTTTTACTTATTTGTTTATTTACTTACTTATTTTTAGGGTCAGGTCTTGCTGTGTGGCCAAGACTGTGGTGGAATTAACTATGTATCTTAGACTGGCTTTGAACTTGTTTGTTATCCTCCTGCCTCTGCCTTCTTGTGCTCTGATAATATGCCTGTGCCACTGTCCCTGATAACAGTTTTTTGTTTTTTCTCTTGTCATACTGGATATGGAACTCAGGGCCTTGTACAGACTAGGCAAATGCCCTCCCATCTAGCTACATCCCCATCCTTCCTGAGGTATTTTAATGTGCCTCCACCAAGATTCCTGATGAAGTTTGTTAGTAAATAGGAACAGATTTTAGTGTTAGCAGAAGAGCCGTAAGTGGAACTAAATAACCTTTAAATAGCTATGCGATGTGATCTCAAAATCAGATGTAAGAGAATATCCCAGACTGAGGAAGTGTCCAGTGTTTATAGTTCTGAGTTGCTAGGAGTGCGGAAGTCAATGCTGAGGACTCTACCATTAGCTAGAGTCTCCTCTCAGCATTTCACAGGTGTGTATGTTAGTATCACACGAATAAGCTGGATGTTGTGCTCTAAACTGGTCTCACTCAAATGTCATGGGAACATCCTGGAGTGGAAGGAGGAGATGTCTCACAAAGGACTCCAGGAAGCTCTTCTGAGAGAGGGAAGGGGGTTACTGGACTTGGGATAATGGCTTGAGAAAGACTGATATTCAGGCAAGCAGAGCCAGAACAAAGGGCCCCAAATGAAGGAAGTACATGGTATGTTTATGGAACAGTGAGAACAGTTGGCAGGTGTAAGAATTGTAGACTGGAGAAGAGAAAGCGGGGTCAATGTGGGTTGGGCCTACATTGTGGGCTTTGAGTGGCAACCCAAGGAAACCAGTACATTTTACTTTCTGTATGAAACTTAAATACTAATGGTATCTAATCTGGGTTGACGCACAACAGGAACTGTGCGAGGAGAGTCAGAAAAGGTGCCCCATAGGGCCTCACTAAGAAGGCTTCTAGGGGCTGGGGATTTAGCTCAGTGGTAGAGTGCTTGCCTAGCAAGTGCAAGGCCCTGGGTTTGGTCCTCAGCTCTGGCAAAAAAAACAACAACAAAAAACAACAACAACAACAACAACAAAAACAAAACAAAAAACCAACCAAACAACAACAACAACAAAAACAACAAAAAAACCAAACAAAAAACAGAAGAAGGCTTCCAGTGGTTGTATTAGTCAGTCTTTGTTGCTGTGGCGAATAACCAGAAAGCAATTTAAAGGAGGAGATTTATTTTGGCCTGTGGTTTTGGTTCATGGTGGGCCAGTGCTGTTGTTTTCCTGGGGTCTAGAGGCGGAGTGCCATGGCAGGGAGTGTGCAAAAGAGCTAACTTGCTTACTTCTTGGCAGATAGGCGGAAAGAGTGACAGAGGAAGGGATCAGGGCCCAAGTCTCCTTCAGAGATGTTGCCTTTAGTGACCAACCTTCTCCAGACACTCCCCTCCTCTACAGATCCACCACCTCTTAACAGTCTATTCAGATTGTAAGTCCATTTTCTAGTTAAACCATTGATGAAGGCAGAGTCCTCATCCACCTCTGAGCACTGCTTGTGCTGAGACCAAGCCTTTAGTACATCTGTCTTTTTCAGGGGTGGAATGGGGAGGTACTTCATTTCCACACATGAACAGTAGCTATAGAATTGATTGAAACTTGCCTGACATGACCATTTATTTACCTTCTGTTGACACTGTTTTGGCATTTGGACCGGGAAGTTAGCCTTGAGCAGCAGCTGAGGTGTGTAGTAGAGTCAGCACACTGAAACTAAAGAAGTTAGATTCAAGCAGCATGTCATTAGCTTTGTCCAGCTGGAGCTTCCTTTGATCCTCTGAGGACATTGCTTGCACTAAATGTATTTGGTGCATGTTCCAGATAGCTATGCAGCTTTTGGTGAGGCATGTTCTGCCTTGCTATTTGGAAAGGTATAAGCTCAAGTGAGATGAAGTCTCAGATAATTCTGTCAGTTTAGAATTTTTAGAATGGCCCCAGTTTAGATAGGGCACCACATAGACCCATTTTCAGAGCTATGCATAATGTTTTAGCTCAGAAAAGCCAGTTTTCAAAGGCAATGAGTGGTCAGTAACACAATTTCAACTTTTACAGCTTTCTGAAAACGCTTCTCATGAGTATCACACTGGAGCAGATGATTAGATGAGTCAGTGTCTTACAGTACTGCCCTCTAACATGTTTAGAGCTGGCCGCTTTTAACGTGTGTGTGGCAGAGCCGTTTCCTCACATTTGCTTTGTTTGCCATCAGCCTCCCCCTTAGTACGTGTTTGTTTCCTTTAGTTCCTCATGGTTTTCCCGGCCTCCTGCTCTTCTTTACTCACAACTGACCCATACCACCCTTAGGTCCTTTCCAACCTGCCACATAGTATTTAAGATGTGCTCATGTAGCTTTTTCTTAAGGATTTCCTTAAAGATTAATCAGTTGTCTCAGGAGCGTGGACCTTTGTGTAGGAGGCACAATATTAATTACTGTCATCATTGTAATGATTGCTGTATCAAATAAAGCCATCTGTTTTCATCTTTACTTTTTGTTATGTGGTTCTTAGGTTCAGAATTTAACATTACGCAGCCAGAAGTTGGGTGTCTTATCTAGCTCACAGAATGGCCCACCAAAAAGCGCTGGTCAAACTCAGTCATTGACAATTTGCCATAATAAAACAACTGTGACCAGTTCTAAAATCAGCCAACGAGACCCTTCTCCAGAGAGCAAGAAGGGAGGAAGCCCAAGTCTGGAATCTCGAAGCACAGCGGTCACTCGGACATCAAGCATTCACCAGTTAATAGCACCAGGTGGGATAAATGTTCATCGAAAATAGTTGTCTTTCTTGTTTTCTTAGCAGACAGCAAACAGAAAAGGATGTATGCTACTTGAATAAGAATGCTAGTTTGAAAGCATTTTAAAATGAGAAGTTTTGTCAGCTAAAGAAGACTTCCTAAGTAGCTTGAAAAAAAATCAGAAAACCTAGTGGTTGAAACAAATTCTAACAGATGGTCTTTCATTGTTGTTACTTGGCACTTACCATCTCTATGATGTGCTGGTCTCTTTATATTGATAAAAATCTTTTAGGTTTTAAAAAAGAATTGTCTTAGTTTATTTAGTATGCTTTAGTGGAACCTATTTTTAAACTTTTAGTAAAAAAGTAACTGCATTTTGTTTAAGTCATTAGTGGGAAGAATTTGTTACTTTTTTCAAAACAAAAGATTGGGCAAATGAAGTTTATTTTCCTAGCCTCTGACCCACCACTGCCAGTGTGGGGTTCCATCTGGGAAGTTGTCCAGGAGTCAGTCCTTCCCATCCTCCCTAAAGCCTTAAGGATCTCTTCTCTGCAGGCAGCCAGCCCTGCTCATGGTTTCCAGAGTGAGCTTCCTGTCTCTTGTTCTATACTATGGAGATCTACCTTTCCCTGGACTGGTTTCTCTGTGTGTTTGGTGCTGAGGATTGAATCCAGAGCCTCACACACGTCACACAAGTGCTCTAACACGAAGTCACAGCCCTTTAACTCCTTCTCATATTTCTCCTGTGTTAGGGTTGTCAGTGTTCTTTGCTTCACAAAATCTCAGAATCTTGCCATTGATTCCTCTAAGATGAAATGTCTCTTTACTCTGAACTTTTATAACAGTTCTGTTGCCACACTTCCTGAACTCAAGCTTCTTTATGAGACAGGAAGGACTGAGAGGCGCTGTTTTTAGCATTCTACTTTATTATGTCTTTTCATCTTTTTTCAGATTCGCTTTTCATCTTAATAACACTAAGTTGTGCCTTATATTCATTTGCCTGTAATAGTGGGCACATATTTGGACCAATTGTCCAGTTTCCCACACTTGTACTTTGGAAATTATTAGTCTTTTCCATTTGCATTATTTAGCTACCACATTGTCATGTGGTAGGATTGTCATGAATAAATCTTAGAGACAAGCTATAAACTTTGATGATATAGTTAGATAATGTTTCTTTTTCTTCCCTCTCTCTCTCTCTCTCTCTCTCTCTCTCTCTCTCTCTCTCCCCCTCTCTTTTTAAATAAATATCTATGTCTTGGTTTGCATTGTCTCTAGGCCAGATAACTGCGTTTTTGCTCAGCACTGTCCATAGTATTTGCAGCCTCAAAGTTGCACCTAGCCAGGGTTGTCAGAGTCTGTGTGGAACAGCAGTAGCCTGCTATGCCTGAGGTGACTGGTCAGGGCACAGTATCTAGTGAGACTTGTTATCTTATTCTTTTCCTTAGCTAGAACTATGCCAACAGTCATTTTAAATCGAGAAAACCCTAGACCCTCTACTTGTATTCTAGTGTAGTTGCCTAGTAGTTACTATAGTGGACATGGTTACTGTTTTCTTACATGTAATTTTAGGATCTAAAAGTAACTTGATTTTCTCTATCATTTCTCCTTGAGGATGGAAGCCTTCGCTTGTTAGCAATTCTATTTATTTATTTAGAAGACAGTAGCCCAGCCTGGCCTTGAACTCATGACAACTCTCTTGTCTCAGCCTCCTACCATGCCTGACTGATAACTCCATTTTTAATATATAAAGGCAAAAAGTTTATTTTTAACCACATATCTAGAAATCATGAAGTGTATTTTTTAAGCAGTTTTTAGAGGGCTTTTTGCTTTTTCCTTTTTCTTCTCTAGAAATTATGTAAACATGTAGTGAAAAAATCCTCTACTGGTTTGGTCTGACTGCCTCCAAGAATTGCCATACATACCTTGGAAGTCTCAGGTCAAAGCCTGGCTCTTACCAGTATGTGATGAGGGTTGTCCTTTTGCCTTGTCCTCAGAGGGACTCTCCTGTGAGTACCAGTGAGGGAGGACAGCTTTCGGATAGCCTCTTTAAAGACACTGTTCTGGGGAGGCACTCACTCATTCTGTGTGTAGAGGTGGGCAGGGGCATGAGCACTCCAGAGTCCACTGAGGTCCGAGGACAACTTGTAGGAGTCGGTTCTCTCCCTCTGCCGCGTGGGTTCCAGGCACCGAACTCCGGTCGTCAGGCTTGGCAGGAAGTGCCTTTCCTGTTGGGCCATCTCACCAGCCCTGGTATCTCTTTTTATTGATATACAAATCTCTGCCATGCCAGGGCCTCACTCCCAGGATCCCACGTGACCTTAATTTCCTAGCCTCTCTAACTCTACATATAGCCACTTTGGGGTTATGGTTTCAACATGGTGAATTTGGGAAAGGGGCATAAGTAGTTTATAATGCAGCCCTCAACTCAGGATTTGGGTCTCATTTAGACTCTGTGCTCCTCTTGGATAGGGGATTTCAGTTCATCTGTCATCTATTGCATTAGTTTATGACCATGTCTATTTCATGGGTTGCAGTATTGATATGATACATTATTGTAAATAATAAGAGAAATGATGTCACTTATTAATCTTTCCAATGTTAGGCCACTCTAACAATGATAAAGTGTTCATTAAAGTCAGACAAATGAACCAGTAGGACACAGTTTTGTAGACATAGTCAGCTTTTTTTTGTTTGTTTTTGTTTTTCAAGACAGGGTTTCTCTGTAGCTTTGGAGCCTGTCCTGGACTAGCTCTGTAGCCCAGGCTGGCCTCGAACTCACAGAGATCCACCTGCCTCTGCCTCCCGAGTGCTGGGATTAAAGGCATGCACCACCACCGCCCGGCCATAGTCAGTTTTTCTTGCTCATAGTCCTTGTTGTACATTCTAGGACTTGTTCTTGCACTCTGACTTCTGATCTAGGAAAAATGTAATTGAGATGAAGAATAGACTGCTACTCTACTGAAATGTCAGGTTATTTACCTACGAGAGCACACACAGTTATTCTAGTGGATATATCACCTATGTTCAGGACTAGGATACATGTGGGGCTGGAAAGAAGACTCAGCAGTTAAGAGAGATTATTCTTGCAAGGACTGGAGATCTATCTGTTCCCAGGATCCTTGTTGGATAGTTCACTACCGCCTGTAACTCCCAGCTCAAGGGAATCTTGATGCCCTCTTCAGGCCTTCTCAGGGACCCACACTCATGCACACAACCACACATAGATACATACTTAAAAATGAAATGTATTGAAAAATATAATGAAATTAAAATTAAATTATAACATTCTTTTTTTTTTGGTTTTTCGAGGCAGGGTAGCTTTGTGCCTTTCCTGGAACTCACTCTGTAGCCCAGGCTGGCCTTGAACTCACAGAGATCCGCCTGGCTCTGCCTCCCAGTGCTGGGATTACAGGCGTGTGCCACCACTGCCCGGCCTAACATTCTTTTTTAATGGAGGAGGAGGCAAAAAGATCTATTTCCTTATCTGAAAGAAGAGCTAAAGGCCACTTCACAGCTGTTATATAGCTGTTGATGAGAGAGCCCTGGGAGCGCTTTCGAGAACCCCAGCATTGAGCCACTGCTCTCACACTGTGTGGCAGAGCCACCCACGTCTGTAGGCTCTTACAGTCCTCCCTTGAACTACCAGCCTGTGTGAGAACTTACTTTTAGACTAAATTGTAGACCTCAGTTTCTTTTTTTCAGTGCTGTGTTTGAGCCTATGCCACATGCATGTATTGTACCATTGAGCTTCATTTAAAAATAATTGGTAGATATCTAGTGAAATTTCTAAATACTCTGAGATATTAATGTTAACTTCTTTTCTTTTCCTTTCTTTCTCTCTCTCTTCCTTCCTTCCTTCTCTCCTTTCTCTTTCTTTTGTTTGTGTAACCTCGGCTATTCTGGAACTCACTCTGTAGACTAGGCTGGCCTTGAACTCAGAGACCTACCTGCCTGCCTCTGCTTCCTGAGTTCTGGCATTAAAGGTGTGCAACATTGCCTGGCAGATGTTAATTTCTTTAAAGGATCTCTATAATTTTTAAACATATCATTTTATATGTATGACTTTTGCCTGCATATATATGTACATCACATGTGTGCCTGGTGCCTGAGGAAGCCAGAAGAGGGTATTGGATCCCCTGGGACTGGAGTTATAGATAGTTATGAGCTGCTATGTGGGTGCTAGGAACCAAATTCAGTGCTCTTAACTGCTGAAAGGACTCTTTAGCCTGATCCCTGAATTTTAAATTATAATCAAATGCAAAACTGTTTAAGAAAAATGTTGCTAGAAGTTTGTTTAAGACTGTTGCCATAACTGTGGTTGAATATAAAAGGATGAAAATTGTTATATAACTTTTATATTTACATTGTAAGATAAATTCTGTCTTTAGATTTGATTTAGATAGCTGTTTTTGGGGTGTGTGTGTGTGTGTGTGTGTGTGTGTGTGTGTGTGTGTAGACATTGAGACAGGTTCTCCTTATGATCTTGGCTGGCCTGGAACTTGCTATGTATGCAAATCAGGCTTGCCTCTAACTCGGAGATCCATGTGCTAGGATTAAAGTTGTGCCTACCATGACAGCTTAGATGTGTGTAATTTTTGTGTGACATTAAGCAATCATTTCAGTTTTTCTTCCAGTGCATCAGTTTTCAGTTCTAGTTAGGGAGGATTTCATCAGCTTCTCCCCCTGTAAAGAGGTATCATGGTGGGAACCATTCATAACTTAGGGTGATCCCTGGCTATATATATTTCCAGTGGTGAGCACCTCTGGAGATCTGGTAGGTAGCACTCCTTACAGCTCACTCTGGGGTTTCCATTGAGTGGGAAGGGTTATACAGCATCCCTTATTTAGGTATCATGATCTTATTCCTTCATTCTCTGCAAGAAAACGATTGCTCACTTAGATTTGGAATGGCCCCTACACTACAAAATTCAGCCATGTGTTTTGCTTAATTCAATGGAAGTTTTATGTGATATAGTTTCATTTTGATCAAATAATAAAGACTCCATTCAAGCTAAAACGCTCACTTAGGAAGCTTTCTAGCTAATTGATTTTGCTATTAGTTTAAGACATGTTTTGTCATAGATAGGATGAGATCTTGATCTTGAAGTCACCCTGTGTGTTGTGCTGTTGAGTGCTACTTCCCCCTCAGAGAAGGGGAAGCCTCAAGTGCAGAGACTGAGTGCTAATGAAGCGGTTCTGCCGCCTGGAAGAGCAGAGCATGTGATGCTGGACATATGTGACTTGATTATTTTCCTTTAGTGGTTTACAGCGTAGCTTATTTTATCCAGTGTTCCTAGCCTTGCAAGGAAAACATGTTGTCATAGAATGTCAAATTACTCATACCAAAAAGACGTATAATACCTGCTCGTGACTGTGACTCTCTAATGTGAAAACTCTCCTCCTTTAGAGTTATGTAGAATTCTTTCCTTTTGAAACCAGTACTAATTGTCATTTTTTTCTCTCACAGCGTCATATTCTCCAATTCAGCCTCATTCTCTAATCAAACATCAGCAGATTCCTCTTCATTCACCACCTCCTAAGGTTTCCCATCATCAGCTGATTTTACAACAGCAACAACAGCAAATTCAGCCAATCACCCTTCAGAGTCCAACTCAAGATCCGCCCCCATCCCAGCACTGTATTCCACTTCCCAACCATGGCCTTTCTCCGGCTCCCAGTAATGCCCAGTCACAGCATTGCTCACCACTTCAGAGCCATCCCCCTCCTTTAACTGTGTCTCCTAACCAGGCACAATCTGCACAGCAGTCTGTAGTGGTGTCTCCTCCTCCACCTCATTCCCCAAGTCAGTCTCCTACTATAATTATCCATCCACAAGCACTTATCCAGTCACACCCTCTTGTGTCTTCAGCTCTTCAGACAGGGCCAAATTTGCAGCAGGCTGCTGCTGATCATCAGGTCCAGCCCACAGCACAGCTGAATCTTCCATCCCATCTTCCACTTCCAGCATCCCCTGTTGTACACATTGGCCCAGTCCAACAGTCTGCCTTGGTGTCCCCTGCTCAGCAGATTGTGTCTCCAACATCACACCAGCAGTACTCAACCCTGCAGTCCTCTCCAATTCCAATCGCAACCCCTCCACAGATGTCGACATCTCCTCCAGCTCAGATCCCACCACTGCCCTTGCAGTCTATGCAGTCTTTACAAGTGCAGCCTGAAATTCTATCCCAGGGCCAGGTTTTGGTGCAGAATGCTTTGGTGTCAGAAGAAGAGCTACCTGCTGCAGAAGCTCTGGTCCAGTTGCCATTTCAGACTCTTCCTCCTCCCCAGACTGTTGCGGTAAATCTCCAAGTACAGCCGCCAGCACCTGTTGATCCTCCAGTGGTAAGCCCTTGGCCGCTCTTTGACTTTCTTGCTGAACTGAACGTAAACCTGGTTCTCCCACACTGTGCTGTACTGTTGAGTCTAAATGCCTGTGATTTTTTAAGCTTGCATTTTTCCTGTGTCAGTATTCCCACAATGTATTGTATGGGCAAAGGAAAAAATGTCGTTTGTTGTAGTATGGTTGCATGCTTTACATTTGTGATGGTTATTAAAGTCCCTCGTTAATTTTATTACTATTTAAACAAATCCATCTGCTATCTTTACAGAGTTGATTTTTTTTCCCCAAGGGAATGCATTTGAACCAGTGTCATCTGCACAAAGTTTTTTCTCTTAAGGTGATTATCCTTCATAGATCCCTTCTGTATGTTCTTAAGCGCATGGTTTCTCTAGCTAACCTTTTAGTTGTGTGCATTTGGAAGTCCTGGGCCTTGAGCAGCTTGTCTTTCAAGGAAGAGGTATGATTTTATGATGAAACTTTTTTAATGAAGTTCTGTTTTGTAATCAGAATTGTAAAAACATTTATTCCAGGGTAGAATTCAACTTTGAAAAAAACAAACTACTTTTTAAAATTACTATCTACTAAGAGAAAATATATACTTAAGTTATTTCTCAGTTAAAAGGCTCAAAAGCCTGAGTGTCTGGCTTTGACACCGAGGGTAACAGAAACGCACAGCATGAAGTAAGAATTTTGAGTACTTGTGATTTCAGTGCAGTGTATCAAGATGAACTTCTAGAAAGGGTCACATGAAGCCTAAAAACAAAAATTATCTTGAAAAAATTTTTCTTTTTCAAAATTTTCTCTGAAGGACTTATTAAAATTTATAAAATGGTTTTTGAAAGTTGAAATAAAGTCTTTACGAGTTTAATCAGAATGACCAGATTCAGTTTCTTACCGAGGAAAAGAATTTTTCTAAAAGAAAGTTTTGTGTCAAACTTGGAAAATCTCTGAAAGTCAGACCAGTTTTTGGGAAGCTAGGGCAGGAGGGTCATGAGTCTGGCCATCCTGGACTGTCCAGTGAGCTCAAGAGCAGCCTTGGCTGCATGGTCCCCACAGAGTACTTCTCACTTGAATACTTAGGTATTAAATAGCATGAGTCTCAGCGAGGAAAGGAGTTTGCTCACTTTAGTAGTGGGAGCACTTGACTCTTACCACTCAGTTTCGTAGTCTGTTGTTCTTGTCCTTCTTCTAAGTAATCTTAACAGGCACGGAGCTGCTCAGTTTTACCTGTCACTGCCCTGGAAAGCCAGGAGGCAGGAGAGGCCGGCATTAGATAAGCTTGTCCTCTAATTGTGCCTCTGCCTTGCTTTTCATGGATTGTCAGAGCACTCACAACAGGTTTTGCGTTGAGAAGGTAGTTCAGTGGTAGAGTACCTGTTCAGCATGTACCAGACCCTGGGGCAATCAATCCCTAGTATTGCCAGAACAAAAAGATAAAAAACAAAGGTTTAAGAAAAAATACAGTATCCTCAAAGGAATCAAATTTAATTGAATTTCATTTTCTTAACATTTAATTCAGTGGTTGGTTTTCAATGAATAAACAATAAAATTTCTATATTCCATGTATCTTTTTTTTTTTTTTTTGGTTTTTCAAGACAGGGTTTCTCTGTGTAGCTTTCCTGGAACTCGCTTTGTAGACCAGGCTGGCCTCGAACTCACAGAGATCCTCCTGGCTCTGCCTCCCAAGTGCTGGGATTACAGGTGTGTGCCACCACCGCCCGGCCACATATATCTTTTAAATGCATTTTTCAATAAGAGGACTTTGAGTCAACATAATTAGGGTAGAAGTGCCAAAACTAAACCCTTTAAATGCCGTGTCAAAGATGTTGGCTGTTTTTCTGATTTGGGCTGCTGTCTGAGTACCACCTCTCCCCATTCTTGCATGAGCAGCTCTTTACTAAGGTGCTGTTTGTCCTTGTTGTGACCAGGAGTTTTTCTCCATAAAAACATCTTTTCCACTTTTGATTATTTCAAGTACTTAAATGTAGGTATGTTTCTAGTAAGATGTAAAAATTTGAAAGAAAAAGATGAATTACCAAACTAAATCAGTATGTTTTCAAAAAGAGTTCTATAAAAGGAATAGTTTTTTGTTTTTTTTTTTTAAATCAAGATTTAGGTATAAATAAGGTATGTTGAGGATAGATGATTTAGAACTAGTAAACAAATGTTCCTCAGTCTATTTAGGAAAGGGAGACAGATGGGCATGTGGATTTCACTGCAGTAAGTTTGGCGGTCTTGGTTATTTTTAGAGTAGTCATAGTTGTGAGCTAACTGGAGCTTGTGCGGGCTGTTGGGGTCTTCTGAGCAAAGCCCCGTCACTACCTCAGTGTTTCAGTTGCTGCATTGAGGCTTTTTGTGCTGGTTGTGACAGATTCCTTTTGCCTACTTTATTCACCTGTTAACATGTTTCCTTTTATGTGAGAGATTATGAAGGACTCTCTGTATTTAATCTCATCAGAAGAAAGAAAAGTATTTTATAGTGTTCTTTGATGGATAATTTGAAAAAAATGCTATTTGTGTTATAGCCTTTTCCCTTTTAAAAAATACCTTTCAAAAATCAGAATTCCATGCATGGTGGAGCTCTGATTCCTTAAAAGATACTGTAAGCAGATGCTGCAGCGGCAGGTGGCAGCGGCCAGGATGGAGGGGTTAGCAGCTTAGCAGATGGTGTTCTTGGGAGGGAAGGAGCTGTCTGTGAGGGAGAGTGGTGAATGAAATGGAGCTGGTTAAGAAGCTGGGCTTGCATGACTGCCTTCAGCGAGCTCTCCTGCAACTCCCCTGAGCTCATACTGCATCTTCTAGGTTTATGTGCCAGGCGGCTTTATTTTGTTTTAATTTTGGTTGATGTCTTTTGTTAACTTTTAGGCATTTGGGGCAGTGATGTATTCTGTGCTGAGTATTATCCTCATGTTAAACATTGCTGTCACCATGAACAGACTGTCATGTACACATGTACAGTGGCTGTCAGCTGTGTAGCATACCTAACAATGCCTTGCTTCCACTTGTGATGTGAGGCTCTTAGTGAAACCGTTTTCTAGTTTCTGGGCTGAGGAAAAATATCTTTAAAAAATGTTGCCTACTTAGTACCCAATTTGGGTCATAGTTCAAGGAATCATGTTAAATATAAAATAACTCTAGTGGGATCTTAGATTTTTTTTTTTTTTGTTGTTGTTGTTGTTTTGTTTTTGTTTTTTGAGACAGGGTTTCTCTGTGTAGCCCTGGCTGTCCTGAACTCACTCTGTAGACTAGGCTGGCCTTCAACTCAGAGATTGCCTGCCTTTGCCTCTTGAGTGCTGGAATTAAACATGTGTACCACTACCACCCTCAGAAAATTTACTTCTTAAGCAAAATTCGTGCTTAGTCATTTTTTGCTGTTTGGATGGGCTCTTGTTAGGCTCCTAGGCTGCCCTTGAGCTCAGCGTTCTGTCTCAGCATTGCGAATGCAGGATCACAGGGTTGTGTCACCACTCCTGGATAGATGTTTATGCTAAGTAATGCTTAGAGAGTTTGTTCCTGGTTTTTTTTAAACCAGTATTACTTACGTTATACATATTCTTATAAATAAAACTTTATAGTATTTTACATGGTTTATGCTAGATTCAAAAGTCTTGATTATTTTCATATTAAATTCTAGACACCTCAAATTATCATTTTTTCAATAATTTAACTATAAATAATAATGGATATCACTTAAAGTTAACTTTGTGAATGTTCAGTTTTTTTTAAACTTAAGATTTATTTCAATGTTAATTAGTTAAGAAATCTTAAAAAAAACCTCTCAATCTTTGTAAATTTAACTCTCAATCTTTGCCACATGAAAGGAAATGAGTTGTCTTATAGCTTTGTTAGTAGAGAGGGTCATCTTTCATAAGTAGGAACCAATTAAAGTACACCTATTAATTTCTAGAACCTTATGCTCAATAAAATGTTAGTTGAGTAATTTAATTTAGCTCTAGTTACATGGTTTCTCCTGTGAATTTGATGTCACAATCTTTCAGTAAAACCTTCACTGTTGGATTAAAGGGACTAAATCTTCCCCATGGGAACCAGAGATAGAGCCACGTAGCTTAGGTTGTACATTTGGTTTTAGAGAAAAATGTTTTCTGTATAAATCATACTAGCTTATAAGAATTCATTTGATTTTTGAGTAGAGCAGAAAGGGGATGAAAATGTGATTGCTGACTTTTCTGTAGTTTCATATACAATAATTTTATAATTTAGTCTTCAATAACAGTGATTAATCTTGCATATAACTTTTTTGGTGTTATATTGGCCTGACACATATTATTTTGGAAATTTACTTGGCACCTATTTTGAGTCATGATAGGTAGAAATTAATAGAAGCAATGATGTTTTTAACATAGTTATTTGATTGTGTAAAGCCAAGACCATTTTTTTTTTTTATTCTTGGGAAAGTTTTCAGATATGGTCATTATCATTTGGAAGCCCCGTGACTCCAGGTTACGTACTGGCCCTCAGCATGCTTTCAGTGTGCACTGCTGAGCGGTTTCCAAGTTTTCCCTTCAGCTTGTCAGTATACTCATTTGCCTTGCTTTTAAATTGAATACATTTAGAATGAATTTTTTTAGTTCAGGATACCACATTAAATGTATTTTTGCAACTATTTCAAGGCAGTATGACTTGTCATTGCAGGTTTATCAAGTAGAAGATGTATGTGAGGAGGAAATGCCAGAGGAGTCAGATGAACGTGCCAGGATGGACAGAACACCACCACCCCCAACTCTCTCTCCAGCCGCCGTGACCGTGGGACGAGGAGAGGATTTGACCTCGGAGCAGCCTCTGTTAGGTGAGAAAACACAAAATATAGAAGATTCTTCTTCACAGATGTTAGGAATAGGAAATTTTCTTTTCATTAGAGATGGCATTAAACTAACATTACTGTTAACTGTAGCAAAAGATAGATTATTTTTAAAATTAAAAAAATGCATGAAGAGTATTATTAAAGAATAAGTAAATTTTACTTGTTTTCTTGGGAAATTCTTTAATAGCAGTGGAAAGTTACTGGATTATAAAATGTTTAGCACCCCCCCCCCCCCCCAAATAAAAAGCATGGCGTTTCAAGCATCGTGATTTTTAGTGGCTTACATAGGTGTGTTTCATGTGGCTAGTCACACTCCTGTGTTAGCTATTTCTATCTTAAAAGTTCTATCCAGGGGGCTGGGGAGATGGCTTAGTAGGGAAAGCACTTGCTGCTCAAACGTGAAGACGTGAGTTCAGACCCCCAGAGTCCACATAAAGCTAGGCACAGTGGAGTCCACCTGTAACTCCAGTGTTCCCACAGTTGGATGAGAGCTGGAGACAAGGGAGTGTCCACAAACATGGGGCCAGCTAGCCTGGTGTGTGTATTGGCAAATGACAAAAAAGGCCCTGTCTAAAACCAACAGCCAAGGCGGTTCTCTGACCTTCATACATGCTTTCATGTATGTGCTGGCATGTACACATGTGTGAGCACACACACACATACACACACACTTAGAATTAACAAACTATCAGAAGATTACATTAGGAGCTAGGTGTGTATCAGCCTCAGCTGATAGAGCACTTGTGTAGTATGCACAAACCAAGCCCTGGGTTCAATTCCCAGAACCATATGAGTCCAGTCATGGTGGCAAGTGCCCAGAATCTCAGCATCTTGAAGGTGAAGGAAGGAGGGTTATCTGGGCTGCATTTGAGCCAGCCTATGCTACATGAGGTCTTAACACTACTACCCCCTCCAAAAATGGGGGAAATGGCCCATTGGGTAAAAGTTCTTGTCATGCAAGCCTGGTGACCTGAGTTCAGGTTCTTTTTTTTAGGTTTTTTTTTTTTTTTTTAGACAGGGTTTCTCTGTGTAGCTTTGTGCCTGTCCTGGATCTCACTCTGTAGACCAGGCTGGCCTCGAACTCACGGAGATCCGCCTGGCTCTGCCTCCCAAGTGCTAGGATTAAAGGTATGTGCCACCACTGCCTGGCGAGTTCAGGTTCTTGTAGTCATATAGTGAGCTGGTTGCCATAGGTCACATCTGTAGTCATAGCATTCCTATGGTGAGATGGGAGGTGGAGACCAGAGAATTGCCTGGAGGCTTGTGCTACAAGCGGCCTCGACTAGGTAGCTGCAGAGACAAGGGAGATACTCCCTCAAACAAGGTAGACAGTGAAAGCCAGCTCCTTAACAGTTATCCTCTGATCTCCACATGTGCGCTACACACACACACACACACACACACACACACACACACTCTACACTTTTCAAAATTAAAAGCATTCTGAAGTCATATTCTGACTAAGTGCTTTAAAGGTTTTTTTAACATACATGGTACTTAAGTTCTGATCTAAGTGATTCCAATATTGGCTCAGGCTTAGCTGAGACTTATGTTATTTTGGTGATTTCCTGGCCCTCATGGTTGTTATCAGTTAAGAATGTGCACTGTCATTGGCATGGACGCCAACTCAGTGGCCTGAGGGTCCGATCAAAGCAGTACTTGTTTTCTTCCCTGACCACGCTGCATCCATTTCCAGCCTCTCCGACGCTATTCCCTAAGTGACTGTCCAGGAAGTAGAGAGGAGGAAATCAGCTTTCCTCTCTTTTCTCTTTTGAAAATAGAACGTACGCTGGGCATGAAAGTGCAGGCCTCCAATCCCATCAGTCATGAGGCGGAGGCATCTCTGTTCTAGGCCTGGCTACACAGTGATACATTTTTAAAAAGTCCTAAGGATGATACCAGGTGTGGAGGCACATGCTTGTAATCTTAGAACTTAGGAGGCTGAGGTGGGAGGATCCTGAGTTCCAGGCAAACTGGTTGTCTGAAGCCAGCCTGCACTATACTGGGAGACCTAGCAGCAGTATCAGATATTTCTGTTTTTGTTGTTTTTAAAGACGGGCTTCTTTATGTAGTCTTGGCTGGCCTAGGACTCACAGAGCTCGCACCTGCCTCATGCCTCCAGAGTGCTAGGATTAAAGGTGCACACCATAATACCTAGCTGTTTCTGCTCCCCCCCCCCCCCCTTACTTACTTTTTACTTTTTGGTGGTGCTGAGGATGAAAACCAGGGTTTTTAGGCATACTAGCAAGCTCTACTACTAACCTACATTTTCAGCCAGTATGTGTAGTGTGTTTACTCTGAAAGCATTTGTTGCTGCAGATGTCCTGAAGTTTTGATTCAGAAATAGACTATTGGTGAAATTATTAAACCACTCCAGGTAGTTAAAAGGGAGGTTTATTTTGTGGGTAACTTACAAATGAAGGGATAGGTTGTAGGGTCTGGGAAAGGTATGGCGCAGTCTGGTGGTGTTCCCTGGAGAACTCTATTCGGTCTACCTCCAGCGTCCAGGGTCCTAGAACCAAGAGAAGCCTCTCCTCTCGATCCTGGGTCTTCCGCTTCCTCCCTTAGCCCTGCCTTGTGGGCGTGACCATTACCGAAGCCTCAATGGGGGTTGGAACTTCCAGGCCAAGGCTGGAATGGCTACCCACTACAGTAGACAGTCAGCTTACTTGAATAATAAACTTGATTGTGATTCTGCTTTTATTACAAATTAAGTGTGCTCTTGCTGCTAACACCAGATGGGAAATGTTGGGACACAGGTTTGTCTTCATGATCTTTCCCTTGTGCACTGTCTGAGACCCTTCAAACCTGTCTTTCTGAATGTTGCCAGCTCCGGTGCAGACATTGCAGTCTTGCTGTAATTTACTTCACTCCTCTGTGATATGTGGAAGGGGAAAGGAAGAAAGTGATATTTAGAATAACTTGTCAAATGATGGCACTAACTAACTTACAAAAACAGACTTATTTGGGGCTAGAGAGAGGGTTCAGGGGTTAAGAACATGTATTGCTGTTGTGGGGGCTTGGAGTTTGGGTCCCAGAACGGACATGGAAACACAATTGCTTGTAATTCCAGTTTCAGGGGTCTGATACCTCTCTGATTTCCACTGGCACTGCACATACTTGGCACAGACTCACATATAAATATAAATAAATATTTGCAAATTTATATGTACATATAAATAAACATATATAAATATCAATAAATCCTAAAAAGTAGACTTGTTCCCATCCATGACTCAACTTTCATAAATCTGTAAACATCTTTAGAAGTTTCCACATAAACAAGATAGGACAAATTCACGCCCAGTGTGCACCCGTGAATAATACACACAGTAGCCTGTTCAAGACCCTGAGAGCTGCTGAGAACAGCACAGTAATAGTGTTTCTGGGTGTAAATTGCCAGTATTGTTCATACTTTTGCTTTTTTAACAGCTTCTTAAAAACGGGCAAATAATAGCTATTAATTTTTTAAAAAGACAGTAACTTACAGATAGTTTTTAATACAACTTGAGAAGACTTTATTATATATATGATCTAAAGATTAATTCTTATTATCTCTGATCAGTATTTCCTGGAAAAACTATACTTAATGCCATATCTTAGTCCATTTTGTGGATTTGGGCTGTTTATGGTGTAATGTGCCTGTAGCATCATCACTCAGGAGACTGAGGAAGGAAGAGGTGGAGTTTGAAACCAGCCTAGGCTGCCTAACAGGTACCATCTCAGAAAAAGTAAATAGACCATAGACTTAGGACTTTAGACTAAAGAGAAAAGACTTGGCTGGTGTTTCTGGAGTGTGAGTACTGTATGATGAAGGTGCTGTACCCGGTAAGGAACTTCCTACTGAGCTATTATACTGTGGAAGCATCCTACAGAGTTCCTCCATGATGGAAATGAGTCTTTCTCACCTTCCCTAAAGTTCTACTTCTCAACACTTTCATTGAGGATTAAGTTTCTAACACAGGAATTTTGGAATGTCTGTTTAAACCATAGCATGTAGTAGTTTTATTTTTACTGAGTAAGAAAGTGTCTTTAAATCTATAAGGGCTATTTTGAATTTGATTTTATTTTAGTTCCTCAATTTTTTTTTTTTATATAGAAACATGACTTTCAGCCATATCTCATAGTTTTTGCTTTTTGTCTTTTGTCCCATAGAAGTATATGTGATTTGACACATGGGTAGGGGTACTGTAGTGTTCCTGCTTGATAATACATGTGAACAGTTGTGCTTCTATTCAGAGACATTAGCAAGTTACCATTCTGTGGATGCTTTTCTTGCGCCTTCCTCCCACCCTCCTCCCCCTCTTTATCTTCCTTTCCCTCCTTTCCCAGTGAACTAGATTCTGTAACTTTGGGTTTATTTTGTGCATAGGGGTTTGTTTGTTTTTGATACACGATCTCACTCTGTTGCCCTCACTGGCCTGGAACTCTCAGAGATCTTGCCTGCCTATGTTTCTTAAGTGCTGGGATTAAAGGCATGCACGACCCTACCTGGTCAGTTATGTGGCATTAAACAGGTGTTTCAATATTTTATCTTTGTGAAGATAGGCTACTTTATTATCGCTATAATAGTGTTGGTGAATCCTACAGGACAGTAATTTAGTTTACTAAGGGTGAGTTTTTTTTGTGTTTCCATTTCTTTATTTTGAATTTTAATATGTATTTTATGGTCCCAGGGGTTTCTCTTTGTGCTTGCTACTCATGCATTTCCACTGATCTATAACCCCAGTCCCTACTACACTACTTTATCAGTTGGGCTTTCTGTTCTTTAGGGAGCCTACTCTTTCTTCTGTCCTACCTAAGGTAGCTATATTTTTAGCATCATTAACTGGTGGTGTCAATCTTTTTTTTTTTTTTGAGACAAGGTTTCTCTGTGTAGCCTTAGCTGTCCTAGAACTCATTTGGCTTTGAACTCAGAGAGGTCCTCCTGCCTCTGCCTCTTGAGTGCTGGGATTAAAGGCATGCGCCATCACTACTGGGCTGTCAGTCCTCTTTATACGATTGTGGAGAGGAGTTTCCATGTGCTCTAGCATCATACTGTCTGGGACACGCCCCAGTCTCATCATCTGTTCGTGGTGTGCTGTGAAGGCACATAAATTAGTCTGTCTGTGTCTTAGTTTCCTTATCTGTAAGCTGGAGATGATAACATTGACCACCCATAGGCTACTTGTAGATGAAATGAAGAACAACATGAAAGCACTGACCACGGCACGGGCCACCTGAGTGCTCAGTGTCTTTGCATACATGCCTTGTGTTTTCTTCAGAAGTCTCTTCTCACTAGTATGTCTGGATATAAGCTGCTTCTCCTCTCTGCTGTAGTACTGATAGTCAAGGCTGGTGCTACTGGTGGGCAGTAGCTCCTCCACCCATCAGATTGTCAGCTGACCCTCCTGTGGGCCTGCCAAGTGCTCCAGCATTTCCCCAGTCAGCACACACAAGCTACACTAGTTGAAAGAAAGCAAAATGCCTTTGAGAGATTTGGAGGATCTTCCTGCTTTGAAGTTACATTCTATGACCTGCCTGAATCACTGCAATTCCTACTTTGTGGAGTTTGTGATCTTTTTACATTTTCAAAATGAATATCTGTCCATCTGTATCATGTGGAACAGAGAGGAATGTAAGGTATTTATTATCTGTGTAGCTTAAAAGCAGACAAACTCAACTGACCATTTTTGTAATTACTCTTGAAAATGATATTTAGGGCATTTTAATGTTTTATATGATAATTTTGAGCATGTTAGAGTATGTCTATAGAATGGGGATATTAGCTTCTTCCTTATGTGGGTATTGTGCAGATTAAATGAACCGTAAGTATAATGTTCTTGGGAAACAGCACATCTGAGTGGCCTTCCATCTCTCAGAGCAGACACTAAAGATCCATTCCCTTTTCTTTCAGAGCAAGTGGAGTTGCCTGCTGTGGCCTCAGTCAGTGCTTCTGTGATCAAGTCTCCATCAGACCCCGCTCATGGCTCTGTTCCTCCACCGCCACTCTTGATGCCAGCTGCTGCCACAAGGAGCACCAGCACGCCTGTGGCCAGCAGCACTCCCCACCTAGAAAACAAGCCTCCACAGGCTGTGGTAAAGCCACAGATCTTGACCCACGTAATTGAAGGTTTTGTGATTCAGGAGGGGTTGGAGCCATTTCCTGTAAGTAGAAAGCTTTTTGTGTTTTAAAAACTATTTGTAGCCGTATAACACTATCTTAAAAGTTGTCTACTTTGTTCTCTAAGGAAATACTTATAATCTTATTTTAAAGGTTGATTTTTTTTTTAATATAGAATTTTAACTGTCTAATCTTTTATGTATCCTGTATAGGTTCTGAGACATTTTGTACTAGCCATTTCCAACCTTAATTTTGCTTATCTGCCTGATGGAGATGCTTGTTGGATGTGTGAGAGAGAATTAAACATGCTAGCACTAGTCTCTGCTATGCCTGCAGTTACTGGCCCTAGCTATTATTTATTGTCACCATTGTAGTGACAATTACAGCTTTATTTTTCATGTTATAAAAGTAATATTTGCTTTAAAACTTGAACTATACAGAACAAATACTAATTTCACAGTGCATGTATATTCATATAACCAAGATAATTATTGTATATACAATTCTTTATTTTTTATACTTCATAGACAAGCATTTGTTTCTATATCATTAATAACATTTTTTACATTTTGAAAGGTGACATTTTACATTTTGAAATATTTTACTTTATGGACAACCATAATATACAAAATCCTCTCAAACACTGTTTTTATTTTATCACTGTTTCAATAGTCTAAGACACAGCTTAGTGATAGGTTGTATTTTAGCATGTTTGAGGTGCTTGTTCAGGTCTTCAGCACCCCACCACACACACACAGGACATTATACTTTTGTATGTAAGTTGTCCAGATTTTAAATAGTTTTCTTATCAAAAATTCCTAGAAGTAGTATTATTTTGATACATTATTTTATGGAAAGATTATTTCCTCATCTACTAGAAGTATAGGCCATTAGCAGCATTATGTAATAGAATTACTTTTATACATTTTGCTTGAGGCATATTCAGTTACTGAAATGAATACAAATGTTTTAATTTAAAATTTTGATTCTACTCTTAATAATTTTTTTATTTTGTGGATATGAGAGCTTTGTCTGCATGTATTGCTATGCACCATGTGTGCCTATGGTCCTTGGATGGCAGAAGAGGGTGTTGGACCCTTGGAATTGGAGTTACAGGTGGCTGTGAGCCATCATATGGGTGCTGGGAATCAAACCAGGGTCCTCTGGAAAAAGCAGCCAGTGTACTTAACTGCTGAGCCATCTCTCCAGTCCTTGTAGAAATTTCCAATAAGCTGTGGTTCCCTACCATTCCATAACCAGCATTCTTTCCAGATTAGCTTAGGGCTTGCTTAAAGAATTAGTACATATTCTTGGTTTAAATTTTTCCTGAAAATGTTTCTAAAATTAAGTATTCATGATACTGAACACAGTGACTGTTTTGTTGTTGATGTTAACCTTGTGGTGTTGAGTTTCTGTTTGTTCTATAATTACAGTGGTTAGGTTGCTGAGGGAGTCACAAGACTTGGTGCTAGTCTTGATATTGCTTTATAAAGAAGTAATCTAAACTCTTTGAACATTAGCATCCTTATCTATAAAATATATAAAATATGGACTCAGGGTATAGGTCTTTGGTACTGTCTTGCCTAGTATGTATGTGACTGTGGATTTCATCTCTAGCATTTAAAATGTTCATCTTTGTGTGTGTTGCATTTATATGGAAAAAGTAAAGCTTCTGAAGGAAGAACTTGAAAAAATGCTTAATCAGATTTTTTTTCTTTTTATTTAAAGTAGCTTTTGTCAGGTGGTGGTGGTGAATTCTTTTAATCTCAGCACTTGGGAGGCAGAGGTAGTCAGATCTCTGTGAGTTTGAGGTCAGCCTGGTCTACAGAGCGAGTTCCAGGATAGCCAGGGCCACACAGAGAAACCCTGTCTCAAAAAAAAAAAAAAAACCAACCAAAACCAAAACAGTAGCTTTTATTCTCACACAGTACTCCTAATTATGGTTTTCCCTCCCTCTACTCCTCTGTTTCTCCCCAACTCCTGTCCCAGCTGGATCCGTCCTTTTTCTGTCTCTAATTAGAAAACAAACAGGCTTCTAAAGGATAATAATAAAATAAAATATAATCAGAAAAGATAAAAACTGATAGACTAGAAGAGGAGAAAACAAACAAACAAACAAACAAACAACAACAACAACAACAAAAACAAGGAAAAGAGCCCAAGGAAAGGCACATGAAGCAGATTTGACACAGAGATAAACATTTGTTTGCACACTCAAGAATCTCATAAAGACACTAATCTGGAAGCCATTAATTAATATATATGCAAAGGATTTGTAGAGTAAAAAGATACAGAAAAAATATACATAAATAAATAAAAATAAAAAGATAATTAAAAAAAAGTCCTGATATGACACTATAAGACAAGGAACTTCCAATAATGCTGTTGAATTTGTTTTTGTTGGCCTACAGCCTACATGCAGACTAAAGAGTAGTTTGTTTCTGCAGTGAGACTCCCTTGGAGAAAACTAATTTGCAAGTGGTTATCAGTTGGAGTTCGCTTCTGGGTTGGGGTGAGCACATGTGTTCATTTCTCCTTTCAGCTGTAGGACCCCATCTGGTGCAGACCTGTGCAGGCCCCGTGCATGCTGCCACAGTCTCTGAGTTTGTATGTACATTGATCCTGTTTAGAAGGTTTAGAGGACCTAGCTTTCTGTGTCCTGTTCTCCATCCCCTCTGGCTTACACTCTTTCTGCTGCCTCTTCCACGGGGCTCTCTGAACTCTGAGGGAGGACTTCGATGGAGACCTCCCATTTAGGGTTGAGTGTTCCAAGGTCTCTCTTCTCTGCATAATGTTGGGCTGTGGGTCTCTATATTTATTCTCATTGCTGTAGAAGGAAGCCTCTCTGATGATGACTGAGCTAAGCATTGTAGATCTTTACCCATTTTTTGAGTTATTTGTTTACTTGATGTTTAGTTTTTTGAATTCTTTATATATTTTGGATAGTAGTCCTCTATTGATGAGTAGTTGGTAAAAATCTTTTCCCATTCTGGAGGCTGCTGCTCTGTTGTATTGACGGTGTCCTTTGCTGTGCAGAATCTTCTCAGTTTTATTAGGTCCTATTTATTAATTGTTGATCTTAGTTCCTGTGCTAACAGTATTCTGTTTAGGACGTCATCTGTGCCAGTGAATTCAGGGCTGTTCCCACTTTCTCTGTGAGATTCAGTGTTTTATGTTGAGGTCTGGTCCATTTGGTCTTGAGTTTTGTGGAGGATAAGTATGGATCTATTCAGATTCTTTTACATTCAGTCATGCAGTCTGACGTGCACCATTTGTTGAAGATGCTGTCTTTTTTTCCAGTGTGTATTTCCGGTTTCTTAATAAGACATCAGATGGTCATAGGTGTGTGGGTTTTTCTGGGCCTTCAATTTGTTTCCATCGCTAGACATGTTCTGTATTTCTGCCAATAATATGTTGTTTTCATTACTGTAGTTTTATAGTACACTTTGAGGACGGGGATGGTGATATCTCCAGCAGTTCTTTTATCATCAGGATTGTTTTAACTATCTTGTTTTTTTGTGTTTCCATATGAAGCTGAAATTTTCCTTTCACGATCTGTGAAGAATTATGGTGGAGTTTTGAATGAGATTGCATTGAATCTGCAGATTACTTTTGGTAAAATAGCCATTTTTACTATCTTAATCCTTCTGATTCATGAGCATAGGAGACCTTTCCATCTTCTGATATCTTCTTCGGTTTCTTTTTTTCAAAGACTTGAAGTTTTTGTCATACAAGTCTTTCACTTGTTCGGTTAGAGTTACCCCAAGATATTTTATATTGTTTGTGGCTAAGGTGGAAGGTGTTGTTTCTCAGTCCATTTGTCAGTTGTTTATAGGAGGGCTACTGATGTTTATGACTTAATTTTGTATCTAGCTTCTTTACTGACAGTGTTTATCAACTGTAGGAGTTCATCGGTGGAATATTTAGGGTCACTCATGTATGCTATCCTATTATCTGAAAATAAAGATACTTTGACTTCTCCCTTTCTAATTTGTATCTCCTTGATTTGACTTAAATTTGGTTTTATCATAGAATGTCTTATTTTCTCCATCTATGGAGACTGAAAGTTTTGCTGGGTATAGTAGTCTGGGCTGGCCTCCATAGTCTTCTTAGCGTCAGTAGAACATCTGTCCAGGCCCTTCTGGCTTTAAGAGTCTCCATTTAGAAGCCAGTTGTTTTTTTCTGATAGGTTTACCTTTATATGTTGCTTGGTCTTTTACCTTGCAGCTTTTAATACTTTCTCTTTTCTGTATATTTAGTTTTTGATTATTATGTGCCAATGGGAATTTGTTTTCTGGTCCAGTCTATTTGGTGTTTCTGTATTTTTTAAAAGCCACCAGCAAGATGGTGCAGCAGGTAAAAGCCATGCTAACTTGGCAATCTTGAGCGTGACCCCGGGACCCACATAGAGGTAGAAAGAGCATACTTAACTCCATAAAGTTGTTCTCTGCTGTCCACATATATGCTATGGTATATTCTTTCCCCTTCACATGTCTCTCTGTCTCTTCTCTCTTCTCTCTTCTCTCTTCTCTCTCTCTCTCTCTCTCTCTCTCTCTCTCTCTCACTCACACACACACACACACACACACACACACACACACACACACACACACATTCTTGGGGCATGTGAGCTGTGGAGAAGGCTCAGCTGGTAAAGTATCCCTTGTCCAAGGATGAACATACCCATGACTCTTCCCTGATCTTTACCACTGAATGATAAAATATCTGCAGATACATACAGCCTTGTATTAGAGAGCTAGTCTTGTGTGTTCGAGGCTCTAAGAAAAAGAGTTGCTGAACTGAATAGTACCATGAAAAGTGAGGCTGGACATGGACATTGCATAGGACAAGACAGAGGCTGAGGCAAGAGGAACTGTATAGGGAGAGGCATCTTAAAGACATGCTAAAGAAAACTATAGCTCAGTGCAAGACCTTGGATTCAATCCCCAGAACTGCAAAGTAAATCCATTCAAGCAGCAACCACTTCTCTTTGAATGCTTTCCCATGGTGCAGGATAATCTGATTGTTTCTGTTTTAGTATTATAAATGTAAGGAAGCACTAGATTGAAGACTTGTTTAGGTACTCGCCTAGAGCAGCAGTGTATTTGACAGATACTGCGGTATGTATTCTGCTACTAGCTAGCAGTAAATGCATATGTATAGAACCTTTTACTTGATTTACCCTTAATGATTGGATCTGATCATTGAGTCAGTAAATATCACAGCAACCATTCTTCCAGAGGGTCATTTTAAAAATTAGACTCGCTGGGCGGTGGTGGCGCATGCCTATAATCCCAGCACTCGGAAGGCAGAGGCAGGTGGATCTCTGTGAGTTCAAGGCCAGCCTGGTCTACAAAGCGAGTTCCAGGACAGGATCCAAAGCTACAGAGAAACTCTGTTTCGGAAAAAAAAAAAAAAAAAAAAAAAAATTAGACTCATTTATTTCTGACTAATTTTTAGAGATCATTTCATTCTCTTTTCCATTTGAAGGTGAGTCGTTCATCTTTGCTGATAGAACAACCTGTGAAAAAGAGGCCTCTTTTGGATAATCAGGTGGTAAATTCTGTGTGTGTTCAGCCAGAGCTACAGAATAACACAAAGCATGCAGATAACTCATCTGACACAGAGATGGAAGACATGATTGCTGAAGGTCTGTGGATCTCATCAAATCTTTTCTCTAACTTTGCCTTTTACCACTTGAAATAGGGTGTGGCTTTTTATTCTGCATGGATTTTCACTCGGAAAGAATTCAGTTGTGTACGTACAGTGAGTATGTAAACACTCCATTGACCACTCTTATAACTAAGTAACTAAAAGAGCACTGGCATTGGTGCTGATTTGTACAGTGTTAGCTGGATTTCTAGGTGGAACAAGTTCTATCATACATGAGAGAAAAGTAATTTACATTTTTTGTGAATCAGGACAACTAATTCTTGCTTTTAAAAAGCAGACCTAAGTAACAAATGACTATTTTACTGGATTTACTTCAAAATATAGGGCATCTAGGTGTGTGGTTTTAGATTTGTCCTTTTGTGGTGGATAGAAGCTGGTAGAAGCAGTTACATTCAGGGTGTTGTTCCAAGAGAAAGATACTGTTCCTTACTGCCAGTCCAAGACTCCTTCCCAACTGACTCTATTCTAATACTGAATATCCCTTAGAAGTCAAAATGATCAGAATGCCTGAGGAAAAGCAAACATAGGTAAATGCAGAATTGATGTTCTATGCCTTGAGTTCTTAGTTAAGTCAGCAAATGCTCCTACTTTTTAAAAATGAGGTTCTGAATGTGTGCTTAAAGGAAATAACCAACAAAACAAAACAACCTAGCTGTATTGTATAGGAGAGTCTTCATGAGAGATTGTTCTATCATGTGGTTACCACCCTATAGTGGATGTTGATCACTTTGGCATATTTAGTCAGGGTTTACAATGGTGAGCTCATTAGCGTCTTTGTCTTAGTAATTATCCTTAGGATCTCTAAAATTAATGTGTCAATATTTATTTAGCTAATGTTACTTTATTATGCGTCTCTATACAGTGTTAAATTTACCCAAATGGCGTGTTGGTAAGCAAAATCTACATCCTTCTGACTCTTAAAGGGTGGCACCTGCCATTGGTGGTGCTTTATAAGCTCTTGTGAAGGATTCAACATTTTTTACTTCTTATTTGAATAACCAAACCTGTAATAGTAGAACAGTTGACTTTGACTAACTTTTCCTTATTTTGAGTTCAGTTTTATTCCTTCTGATAAAAGATGGTTCATCATGGAACATTCCGAACAGGTTCAGTTCCAGAGCACTGTGTGCTCCTCCCTCATCGCCGCGTTCAGTGCTGAGTTTCAGCTGCCCTACCACATCACTTTACCTGTCTCGCTTCTTTGCTCTCCCAGACTTCCCTTCACTGCCTGTCTTTCCTGCTCCTCCTCCATCCTTTCCTCCCTCTTTCTTTCTGAAGGTTGTAGTCATTTTAGCTCCCTGATACAGTGTGTATCTCTTAAAAGCAGATATTTTCTTACATAATTAAATAACAGAATTAATAATTCTTTGGTGTAATACCTGATTCATATTCAGATTTCCTCCGTTATCTGAAGCATGTTCTTTCACAGTCATTTGATTAAGATCAGGTTCCAAACAAGGTCATCATGGTGGCTTTCATTGTTAGAATTTAATTTCATTGAATTTCCAAATACATGTTTTCAGTTAGTTGGTTATATATGAGAACATTTCTTATTTGAGATGAAAAGTAGTGAAGACCAATGTTTAGGTTTTCTTTTTTTGCTCATATTTGTAAGCAGTGTATAAATGAAGGTTCTATGCTAAACCGTGTTTATCATGTCATCCTGCTGAACACACAGGAAATCTGGGAAGTTTTGTAACATACTTCATGATATCTGTAGTTTATAAAATGTAATGGGCAATACATAACATTGCTAGTGTGCTGACACATGACGGGTGTACAGAAAGAAGTGAAAACACTGTCTCCTTCCCTTAAGGAACTTTTTGTTGAGTTGAAAACTAGAGAATCCCCATTACAGAGCAGCAAATGTTAGATCTAGAGAGTAAGAACACAGAGCTGGTTGAAGTTATTTACAGCTTGGTGAATTTCTTCTATTTATGAGTTTGAACTATATTTTGTGTTAAAAGAGACAAGGAGGCAAGCATAGATTTAAAATAACAGTCAGGAAAAACAGTTCTGATTAGGATAGGAACAGATGCACAGGGGATGCCTACACACTAAGTAACTGTAGGAGCACATTGAATCAAAAGACACTGAACAGACAGAGTCAGGCCCAGAAGGACCCTGGATGAAGACCTCAGCCTTGAAGGGGCTTGAGAGGCATTACTCAAGTTTTTTTGGCAGTTGTAATAAGCCGAAAGGGGTTTGGCATTTTGTTGGTCACCTCTGTGTTAGAGGTTTGGCATAATAGACAACTATATTTACATAGTGCTAATAACATTTTGCCAGGTGGTGGTAGCACACTCCTTTAAACCCAGCACTCGGGAGGCTGAGGCATGTGGATCTCTATGAGTTTGAGACCAGCTTGGTCTATAGAGCTAGTTCTAGGATAGTCAAGGCTATTAAAGAAACTCTTGTCTCAAAAAACAAAAACAAAAAACAAAACAAACAAAAAAGCTAAGCTAACGTTTTAAGTTCTTTATAGTTTTAACTTTCCAGATCCATTTTATAATTTTAGCATTTTTATTATTGTATACACCAGTGTTCAGGCAATATAATATAGAATAAAATGGTGTGGTCGTTTACTTAGTGGCTGTAGTTTTTGTATATATAGTTTCAGTATAAAAACACTCATTTTTAAGATAGGCAAACTATTAAATTCATGGTACTTATAAATCTTTTTAAAGAATTGTCCAAGTTTGCTTCTCTGTTACTGTGATAAAACCCTGACCAAAACCAGCTTGGCAGGGGAAAGGATTATTTCAGCCCACCATCAAGGGAAGCTGAGGCAGGAACTGAAGCAGAGACCATGAATCAACACTGCTTACTGACTTGCTCCCCATAGCTTGCTCAGCTTGCTGTCTTGTACAAAACCCAAAACCAGGGGTGGCACCATCCACAGTGAGCTGGGCCCTCCCACATCAATCTTTTATTAAAAAAATTGCCCTCCAGACATGCCCACAGGCCAACTAATGGAGGCAACTCCTCATTTAAGTTCCTTCTTCCCAAGTGACTCTTGTTTCTGTCAAGGTGACAAAAACCAGAACAGTTGACCCCTTGGCAACTTCACATTCACTTTTAAACTTTAGCCTTTCCTTTCTTTTTCATCCCAAAATCTCTGTAAATATCACACTATGAAACATAGTCCTACTTTTATGTATATGAGTGGTCTGTCTTCATGCACACCAAAAGAGAGCATTAGATCCCATTATATATAGATGGTTGTGAGCCACCATGTTGTTGCTGGGAATTGAACTCAGGACTTATGGAAGAGAAGCCAGTTTTCTTAACTGTTGAGCCATCTCCCCAGCTGAACATAGTCCAACTTTTAAGGTCCCATAGTCTTTAAACTTTTCAACACTTTAAAAGTTTCAGCTATGGGCTCCTATAAAATCTAAAATGAGTTATACTTTCTTTTTTTTTTTTTTTTTTTCCTTTGTTTTTTCAAGACAGGGTTTCTCTGCCCTAGAACTTATTCTATAGACCAGGCTTGCTTCAAATTTAGAGATCCACCTGCATTGATGATGGTTTCCAGATCATTTCCTCTTTGCTGCCAATCCTCCTGTGATTTCAAGTCATAGGGAAATAAAAACAATTCCTCACTGTGGAAATTTGAATGTAATTAGTCCCCATAATCTCATAGGGAGTGACACCATTTGGAGGTGTGGCTTTGTTGAGTAGGTGTGGTCTTGTTGGAGGAAGTGTGTCACTGTGGAGGCAGGCTTTGAGGCCTCATATTTGCTCCAACCACACCCAGTGTCAATCCACTTCTTATTGCCTGCAAGATGTAGAACTCTCAGCTACCTCTCCAGCACCATGTCTGCCTGCTTGCCACCATGATGATAATGGACTGAACTTCTAAAACTGTAAGCCATCACTTCAGTTTAATGTTTTCCTTTATAAGACTTGCCATGGTCATGGTGTCCTTCATAGCAATAGAAACCCCAATTAAGGCAGAAGTTGGTACCAGGGACTGGGGTATTGCTGTGATAGGCCTGGTCATAATTTTGTTTGGAGGAATTTGGACTTTAGTACTTTGGGTTATGAAAGCTGTGGAATGCTTTAAGCACTGCTCAACGGGCCATTCTAGTAGAAGCATGGAAGACAGGTGCTAAGAATTATTTGAACTGTTGGGGGCTGGCTCAAAAGTTTTAAGAGGAGAATTTTAGTATGTTGCCTGGAGATATTCTTGTGACATTTGGTGAAGAAAGTGACTGCCTTTTGTCCTTGTCTGAGTCTGCCTGAGGCTAAAGTGGAGAGTATTAATTCTGTTGGCAGAGGCAGAGGAAATCTCAAACAGAGTATAGACTCTGTCGTGTGGTTATTAGTGGTATCGCTAATGAAATATCACAAGAACAATCCTGTGCCATTATATGGTGAAAGTATGTGATCTGCTTTTTGGTTTTCTTTTTGTTTGTTTGTTTATTTTATAGGGCATTACAGTTAGATTGCATGAATCTCAGAAGAGACTTTGAACTTTGGACTTTTAAATATTGTTGAGATTGTGATAGACTATGGAGACCTCTGAAATTGGACTAAATGCATTTTGCATTATGATATTATTACAGGCTTATGGGGGCTAGGGAGTGAAATGTGGTAGTTTGAGTGTAATTGGTTCCCATAATCTCATAGGGAGAGGCACTAGTAGAAGGTGTGGCTTTGTTGGAATAGGTGTGGCCTTGCTGTGTCATTGTGGAGGTTGCCTTTGAGGTCTCATATATGCTCAAGCCAATGTCTCAGTCCACTTGTAGTTGTCTGCAAGGTTTAGAACTCTTAGCTACCTTTCAGCACCATGTATGCCTGCAGGCCACCATGTTCCACTATGATGATAATGGACCGAATCTCTGAAATTCATGGACGAGTTTGAAGCAAAACTTTGAGCAACCTGCAGAATGGCCTCTTCGTAGTTACACCAGTGAGTGCTTGAGTGAGTTCTGTCTCTCTGGTACAGGTTTTCCAAGATGTTCAGGTGAAAATGATATTCCTGTGAGTTAGAGCATCAAATTCTAAGGACACAGATAAAGGTTAGGTTTTGGGAAGAGGCATTTTATTTATTTATTTATTTATTTATTTATTTATTTATTTATTTATGTACTTATTTATTTTTTAGAGAGTACATTTTGAACTTATTCTTTGAGAATTCCATACATGCATATAATATGCTTTGATTAAATGTACTCTGTGTTCTCTCCTTCCCCTTTTCCCAGACAGCTTTCCCATCATTTCTTTCTCTCAACTTCGTGTTCCCCCACTCCCAACCCTGAGTTCACTTGGAGATTGGGTATCCTACTAGGAGAAAAAAATGACCCTCCTTCTCCAGAAACTTATCTGCTGATGATAGCTCAACAGCTGGGATCCTAGGAAAGGGGCAATTTTTATTTTACTTATGTTGAGATAATTGTGATTAAATCAGTGACCTTTGCATACATACCAACGTAGTTTTGAGAGTTCCCTTCAAATGGCCACTCTGGTGCTGAAGATGTAGAACATTTGCCTGGGGTGTGAGAAGCCCTAGGCTTGATTCCCTTGCACCACATGTAAAACACAAAGCACCAAAGGCCACTTGTTGGCTTGTAATTTCGTTATTAAAGATGGTGGACTTGGGGCTCTGCAGGGCCAGCTGTGACTCCGCAGTATGTTTGGCAGTAGTTCTTACTTCGTCACTTGATCGAATGCTCTCCTTCTGCTTCTCTAGCACACTCCAGTTTACTGGCTGTGTGCCGGCCATGTCTACTGTGGATCTTTGTCTTCATCCTTTTACTGAGTGTATACACCATCCATATTTACCCAGTCCACCTTCATCTTAACAGACTCTGTAAAAATATAGAAAACGTACATGTGCTGTTCACTGCTGAATGCTTTGTTAGCCCAGTACTTTCTTTTTTCCTTTTCCATTTATTGTGCCTTGGCAGAATATGGTGGCTTTTAGGTTTCGCTGAAATTTTTAAGTACTTATTATGTGTTTTAGTACTCTGAGTTCTTTATATTTTATTTGTTGTTTTCAAGTGTGTGGGTATTTTGCATGCATGCATGTATGTCTGTGTACTACTTGGTGTTTGGTGCCTTCAGAGGCAGAAGAGGGTTTGGGTCCCTTGGAATGGGTGCTATGAATGGATGTGAGCTGCCATTTAGGAGTTGAACCCTAGTCCTCTGGAAGAGCAGCCAGTGTGCTTAACCACTGAGCCATCTCTCTAGCCCCAGTACTTAGTTCTTACGTGGTAACTGTAAGATGGAACAGGCATCCATGTACTAGTTACTTCAGTTCTTTGGGAAAGGTCATGAAGATTGAGCTGTTTGCTTTAGGTGCTGTGCCTGAAGCAAGAGATAGGAATGAAGGAGTTTGGGTTTGGTTTGGGGTTGGGGTTAAGACTAGCATTCTTACTTAGCAGGGAGCACCCTAGAAAATACACCAATAGTCAGGCATTATGAAACTGCTCAAGATTTTAAAAGCAGAATTAATTTTATTTAACATTAAAAGGAACTGTTTTATTAATTGATAATACATATATTTATAAAATTGGTCATACACTGCACATCTCTTAGGTAAATAATTTACATGTTCCATTAAAATCAAACAGACAAACATTTCTCCATTTTGAAGTCATTCTCCTCTCCATTAGGAATTGAAAGGGTTCCTTGCTGTGAATCTTCATAGCCCGGGGTACCAAGTTCATATCCCACATTCTGGTTTTTGAAAATATCCCTTCTAGTGGGCACTCACCTTCATTTCTCAGTGTTTAGAAATCACATATTGTTGTTTGTACATTTTAGACATGCTGGATTCTTAGCAAAACTAACCTATGCTTATTTGTATAAATGTATTTGTTGTATAGAAAAAAGAAACATCATTTTTCTGGAGAAACAAGGAACTAGTAGGAGCCCAGCCAGAGTAGCTCTGGGTCCAAAGGTGAAGTCCTGGTATGACAGTGTTGTATAACTAGAATTAGAAGCTGAACGAAATTTTGACACACTCAGATTTTTGACTTTTTCCTTCTTTTTTAGAGACATTAGAAGAAATGGATAGTGAATTGCTCAAGTGTGAATTCTGTGGAAAAATGGGATATCCTAATGAATTTTTACGGTCAAAACGATTCTGTACTATGTCATGTGCCAAAAGGTATGTTGGTGTTCTTGGATTTGCTTAGGGAGAACCAGTAACTTTTGCAAACTGTCAAGACTCAGTTACAGTTGAGTTTTGGTAGGAGTTAGCTCTGGTAATACAGGGAAGGCTAGCTGCCTCTTACTGTGGGTCTCATTACTAGAATTTGCTAAGTGATAACTGTGCGTAGTTTAATAATACTAATGTGCAGTTTCATAGTATATGCTCATGAAGCAGCAGTCATCTGGTGCAAGGACATGCTGTGGAGAATCTCTCATATAGCATGATAAGTATATGAGAGAATATTAGTTTTGTGTTTTAAAAAAATCATTACCAATTAACTTTCAAAATTAATTAGTAGCTAATTTTAAAATTAATTTGTTTTTATGTAGGATCTTGCTACATAGCTCTGGCTGGCCTGGATTTTTGGTGAATTCCAGGCTGGTCTCCAGCATTCTGTGGTTCTCCTGTTTCTGCTTCCCAGTTCCTGGGATCATAGCCATATACCACCTTGCCCAGATAGAATACCAGTCTATAAAGATTAATACAGGGACTGGAAAGATAGCTCAGCAGCTAGGAAAACCTGGTCCTCTTTCAGAAGACGTAGGTATGTTTTAGGTTGATTATTTTGAAATTTATATTCTTTTAAAAAGCCAGTGAATTTCTTGCTTGAACATAACGTTTTGTGTAGTTGCCACAGAACTACCTTTAGTGAGAATAATCGAAGTAAGTTTCTTTCAAAACAGGCGCATCACTTCAGTGAATTACTCAAATGTTTATTCATGATTAATGGTAGGTCTATAGTAAGATTATGGAGGATTTTTTTTTAAAGATTTATTTATTTATTATGTATACAGTATTCTGTCTGCATGTATGCCTGAAGGCCAGAAGAGGGCACCAGCTCTCATTACAGGTGATTGTGAGCCAACATGTGGTTGCTGGGAATTGAACTCAGAATCTTTGGAAGAGCAGCCAGTGTTCTTAACCACTGAGCCATCTCTCCAGCCTAAGATTATGGAGGATTTATGTTTTAGCTTGAATTTTAGTCTGCATAAAACATGTGACAGAACAGTAGCTCTCTCATGCTGATTAAAAACGCTTGTAAATTTGGGAAATAGTCTGTCTTTCAGGATATTCTAATATAATAACCTCTTGACTATTTAGAATTCTACCAGGACACTTAGAGTCTGCTTCAGTGAGCCTCTTTCGGTCAGGGATGCCAGCACAGGGAAGCCGAAAGAGCAAGGGAGAGAGCCGAGCCAGGTCAGGTCAGGAAAGTGCTGTTGCTGTTGACATGGCTGCTTAGTTAGCATCAGGCTTGGAGCTCTGACTAGACAAGGACTAATCCCAGACTCTAAACTGCTTCTCTCCTTCGTTAGTGTGAGCTTTGTCACCTGACAAGTTAGTTAGGAGTCAAAACTCACCTGCTGAGCCCACAGACAAACCCATGTGAACACAGCAGGACTTCCTGAGCTCTCAGGGACATTTGCAGCTTTAGAGGACAAATAGTCTATTAGTTCTCACAGTATTACTTACTTCCAGCTCTGATAGTTTCATCAAACATAGGTAAGCAAAATTACATGTATTATTCTAGAATAGTTATCAGTAACAAATGTGTGTGTGTGTGTGTGTGTGTGTGTGTGTGTGTGTGTGTGTGTGTATGTGTTGCCTCTAAGAATATATGTGCACTGTGTGTGTGTGCCTGATGTGGAAGCCAGAAGAGGGCATTAGATTCCCTAGAACTGGGGATTCAGGCAGCTGTGAGCTGAGAATCAAACCCTGATCTTCACATGTGTATATGTGTCTGCACATGTATGTGCTCCTGTACCTACACATACATGTCTGCATACTCCTTTCACTAAAAACAATAAGACAAAACAAACCCCAAGTATATTACTTGTAAATAGTTTAATTAAGCATTGGAAATATTTATTACAAAGTATCTCTTCTGTAACCATGAATTTTCTTGCTGCTTGGAAAATTACCTTCTGCATTTTGCAGGTTTCTCATTATTCTTCTATAATAGAAGAAAATACCATTACCTTGTTAAAGGTGTCCAGTATTATGTTGAGAGGTATTTTATGATATACACAGAGGCCATTTTTGACCTGTAGGATAAATAAATCCATTCAGTAAGATTACAGTCCTTAATAATTGTCTAGCACTTACTGTGTCACACGGTCTCACTTTAAAGTTACAGTTGAATTCTAAATGGGGTGTCCCATATATTGCTGAATTTTTCTTTCTTGAATTTTTTAGGTACAACGTTAGCTGTTCTAAAAAATTTGCACTTAGTCGTTGGAATCGTAAGCCTGATAATCAAAGTCTTGGGCATCGGGGCCGTCGTCCAAGTGGCCCTGAAGGGACAGCAAGAGAACATATCCTTAGGCAGGTCTGTAAAAGCTTGCTTCAATGTACAATGTCCTTTTCAGAAAGTCAAGGAAAGTGCAATGCTGTATTTTACTTTACTGCATTTTCCAGCTTCCAATTACTTATCCATCTGCAGAAGAAGACTTGGCTTCTCATGAAGATTCTGTGCCCTCTGCTATGACAACTCGTCTGCGCAGGCAGAGTGAGCGGGAAAGAGAACGTGAGCTTCGAGATGTGAGAATTAGGAAAATGCCTGAGAACAGTGACTTGCTCCCAGGTGCACAGACTGAGCCCTCTATATGGACGGTCGATGATGTCTGGGCCTTCATCCATTCTTTGCCTGGTATGTGACTCACCACACTAGACTGGATGGTTTTCTTGTGCCTTCACAAGAAAATGATGTTAAGTCCATCCACACCTTTGGCATTAAAGGCTAGAGAAACTGTGTGTAAATGAAATGGCATTTGAAATGTGATCTGCTTCCTCTTACTTATTCCTCCACATGACTGTGTACTCTTTCATACTCACAAATCAATACAAATGGACTAGTCCTGCTGTTGCTCTGCCACTCCAGCTGGCTGATGGTGAGGTTCTGTCTTCTCCAGTCTGATTCTTTCAGAGTGAGTCAGATATTTCTCCCCTTCTGCTTCTTTATTTTCTAATAATTTTCCTCTCCATTTCCTTAGCTAACCCTTTTTGAAACGGAAACAAGACAGATCATATTTTGTGTGTGTGTGTGTGTGTGTGTGTGTGTATTTTTGAATGCTAATCAACACTATAGAATAGACAGACTTCTGTTTCTCTCTAAGATGATCCATCCAGTCTAACCCCGAGGATACACTCCTTAAGCCCACCTGCTCTCTAGTACTTCCTCACCAGCTCCAGCCTCTGTTCCCTTTAAGCAACTGTCTTTGTGGTGGCCAGAGATGGTGTGGCCTTTGCTTACAGTGAGATCCACACTAAATGTATGTTTGGACAGTGTATTTCTTTTTAACTTGTAAAACTTTGGCCTTTTGAATCTAGAAAATGAGATTTTAAAAATGTGTTTCTTTCTTGTCTCTTTGTGAGTTGTATCATTCTCTTTCTTCAAGCTTTCTAGAAGAGTGCATCTCACTTGGGTTATTATCAGATACCCCTTTTTAAAACACAATTCTTTATTGATTCTTTGGGAATTTCATGTACTCTGATTCTGCTCATCTCCCAGTCTCTCCATATTGAGCTAGCCATTGCGATGTTGTTGCTCTCTTCCTTTGAAGGTAACCAAAGTTTCAGAAGCAAACTTAGAGTTGAAGGAAATAAATTTAGAAATAGCAATTTAAAAACTGCCACCCTAAATTTTATCTTAGACTGAACTCTGAAATTTTCTTACTGTATCGCAGCTTTTCTAAATGCAACATTTTAACACAAGATATTTTTAACAAATTTATTTTAACAAACTTTTAGCAAAACATTGTTTAAAGGATATATATTTCATATAAATTTGTAAGTACCTGCATGAAAAAACTAAGGTGTATGTTAATAGCTGAGCAGTATGTTTAGACTGCTTTAAACTTGGTCTCTTAGGGGTTAGTGAACCTTCATTTATGATTGTTTTAGTATTGAAGGAAATAGAACTGGATTTTAGTTTTGGACCAGTTCAGCTGTCTTAACGCTGGAGTCCACCAACCCTGATTACCCAGGACAGGCGTTTTGCCCTCCTCAGGAGTCTGGTTTTCTAAGGGGCGTGTAGTATGTCTGTGAGCCTTGGTTCTTCCTAGGGCAGTGGTGTCTTTCCCTTTGGGTAGGGGAGTTGCTGTGTAGCCTAGTGAAATTAGATGTCCCAGATAACCAGCAAATTGTCCTTTCTGCTGAGCTGTGGATTACTCCAGTGTTCTTTCTTTCTTTTTTTTCTTTTATGGCAGTTTCCCCAGCTTTGAGGTGTTGCACTTACTCTGGACTGCTTTATTAGGTCAGAACTTTGCCTTGCTCTTCCTTCACTAGAGTCCAGCATCCATAAACTAAAAACTGGACATTCTTGTCTCGAAAAACAAAAAAAAAACAAAAAAAAAACCAAAAAAAAAAAAAAAAGGAAGAGACAGCCTCGGTTGGTTCTATTTAGTCAGTCCGTCTTTCTGTCCTGATTCCCTCCCTCTTCCTTCCCTCCCTCCCTCCCTCCCTCCGTTCTTCCCTCCTTGCTGATGAAATGGGAGCATTTCTGAATTGCTTTAGCAGACCAAATAATCCTATTTGTGCAAGCAGTTCTTGCCTTTCCGAAAGTTTCCCTCAGAGTAGCTTAGGGTAAATCTTATACTAGAAAAATATTAAATAACTTTCTGAGCTTCTTTAGGCTGTTTCTTTTTCCTGAGTATTTTTACAAGCTTTTCTCATAGTAGGAACAAGCTTATATGTTTTATATTTTGTGATCTCTTACATTTTCTTTCCAGAAAGGATGAGCTTCCTTGTAATCAGGGCACCTGAATTTCTGTTATCTTTGTGTTATCATGTTATTAAATACCCATTGGGACTATGTTAAAGCTTCCAAATAGCAAATTCATATCTCTGAACTGTTATCAGAATGAAAAGTAACAGAACCTGGGGTATATTGGAAGTTCTCCACAAAACACTTCAGGTTTCAACTAAAAGCAGGTTATCTTCTATATTACCCTTTAGTGAACTGCCCTTTTGGAAAGACCATTCTATACTCATCTGTGGACCCATAGATTGAGTTCTCTGTAAAGTAGGAATTATTTCTTTAAAGTATAACTTTATTGTCTTTGGGGACATGTTTATTCTGCAGTATCGAGTGGCACTTGGTGTCTTTCTTACAACTTTAGTGAGGTCAGTTTGTGCATAGAATGTTTTGATTTAGATTTTAAAGTGGGAGAAGTGATTATGGACATTGGAAAGTTCAGGTGGGATAGGAGCATGGCCAGTGCCTTACCTAGAGCTGTGCACTCGGTCAGAGTGAGTGAGGCAGCCAGGCAGCTTGGCTGTGTGTGTTGTACTCAAATGCTTGGCTTCAGGCACTTAAACTCAAAAAAGTCTTGATTTTTCCAGTGAGTGTCTAGATGTGCTCCTGTTTATCCCCTCACCTCCCTCTTTCTAGAAGTCACTTTATTTTCTCATTTCTGTGCTACTGATACTTTTTGTGGTTGGCTTGAGAAAATTGGGATCTAAAAATGATGATAATATATGTTATTTAATCACGCTGTTTCCCAATACACTTTAAAACTATTTTGCCAATGCCTTTACTGTCTGCCTACAAGCAGACATCTGGAAGGGACCCCAGTCAAGAGGAATGAGAGCATCTGATGTTTCCTCCTGGTAGCTCCTTATTTCTATTCCCAAATGTAGCTCTTGTCCTCACTCTCCTTAGTCCTGATTTCTGAATCTAAGTAAGCCTATCCTTTCTCTCTCTTCTTTCCTTCCCTGGTTCTTATAAGTAAGACTGGAGAGAAGAACGTTGTTAGTTCTTCCATAAAAGAAGGATGAAGTCAGTTTTGTTGAGAGCTACCTCTGGGAAAAGAAAAAGGGCTTTTCTATGGTGAGTAATCCTGTTTCATCTATATGGTTTCTTATGTGTGGTACATGGGCAAAGCCATACAAATTTTATACAGGATTTTGAAATATAAATTTTTGAAAGTCTGAGAAGTTACCAAAATAGAGAAATTGAAAAGCTGGCTGCTTTATAAAACCCAGTGAAGAGAGAAATGGCCATCAGTGAGGCACACTGAGGAAAATGATGGCCACACAAGTGAGCACATGAGCAAAACCTTTTACTGCCACGGATAGCTCTCCACAGTGGATGATGCTCTCTAGCCCATCATTTCTCTCCTCGTCCTTATGTAGATGTATGAGTGCTGCACTGTAGTGCTTTGGGGTGCTCCTGGGTCTGTAAGGTGGGCCTTATCTTAATACAAGCTAGAGGATGACATTTACAGTGGAGAGGAGAATCCGCCTAGCAAAATTGTTGGATTCCAAGGTGAAAATTAACCATTTCCTTTTCTCATTATCTGTTTCTGTGATTCCCCTTGAAATACTGATTGACCACAAAAAGGCTGTAAAAATGTTAGATCTTGTTCATGAGCTATCTTTTATAATTTTACTATTGTAAGGAAGCATTCTTGTTCTTGCATTCTCTCCTCTTTGGGCTCCTTAGTTCATTCCCTAACTTAGAGGTCTTTTTCCCATGATAGGGAATGATTGGGTATTTTGGTAGGTCATAGTCGGGTTCAGGTAGCAAGAGTCTGCTTTAGGTTGAGGCAGGAGATTGTCCTGCAGCTTCATGATTTCAGAGACAGCTTGCTTTGTAATGTCTTTTTTTTTTTCCATCAAGATGGTGAGGAGTGTTGAGGGGGTATGGTGACATGTTCAGGAGTAGAGCACTTGCCTGCCATCCCCTAGCACCACTAAAAAAGGGTGGGGGTGCGGTACAGCACTTTGCTGTAATCCCAGTATGTATGTGGGAGAACAGGATAAGTTCAAGACCAGCCTACAGGCTACATAGACTATTACAGAGACAAAATGAAGACTAGAAATGAGTTCAGTGATGCCAAGCTTTGAAGTTGATGTTACAAGTTGAACGGCATGATGTGTGTCAGCAGTCCTGTAACACATTAGTACAATAATCCTGGGGGTTTGTTCTGTCCTGAGGGAACACTAAAAATATTTTAGACATACTTGGAGTTATGTGAATTCAAAGAAAGTATGGGCGATAACAAAAGTTTAATCTGATACTTGAGAAGATATTTCTAGATTATTATTTATGGCAAAACATTTTATTCTACTCTGCCTATATATGAAATTATGTTATGGAAGATGAGTCCATGAGGTGTAAAACCTCAGAATGAAGTACTTTTTGCATGGGAAATACAATGTATTAACTGGTCCCTCTTACCTCTTGCTATTGCTTCTGCAGTGTTCTTAGAGCAAGACTTCCAAATAAGCTCTTTCCTTGGTTTTCACTTCTTTAAGGATGAACCCCAGGCTTACCAGGAGATTGGTTTATCAGCCTCTGTTGCAAGCTCTCAGACCCAGGACAGCAAAGCTGTCACTGTTAGGAGCCCTGTCTAATGTGTGACTCTAACCTTCCTCTCCTGGAATTCCAGGCTGCCAGGATGTTGCAGATGAGTTCAGGGCACAGGAGATTGATGGACAGGCCCTGCTCTTGCTAAAAGAAGACCATCTTATGAGTGCAATGAACATCAAGCTGGGCCCAGCCCTGAAGATCTGTGCACGCATCAACTCTCTGAAGGACTCTTAACAGGAAGGCGAGGCTTTGATGTAATATCATTTTATTCCTCTTAGTAGGTAAAGGTAAAGCCTCATCTGGCTGAGAATCTTACACTGATGGTGGAAGGCCAAGCACACTGGGACTGCCACTTCCAGTGCCGACATTTCTCTTCAGATACCATAACTCATCATACATTTTCATAACTAGCCAACATTGGTGAAGTTAATTTTACCAGTTACATACAACACTGAAAGACTTGTTACAGAGGCCCATATTTTTCAAAGAAATATGTTATACTAGATAATTTTTTAAAGGTAATGTTTATCATTAATATAAAAGAATCCTTTTAAAAATAATTACTGATTTACACTCCCTCTCCTTTGATTCTGTTTTCTTGTACGTTTTTCTACCCTGTTAGTTTTCCAAAGGTTATTATAGAGATATAAGGTAATTTCGGAGCCCATTGACAGAATTGAGTGCAATGAAATATCAGTATGTTTTAAAAACATATCTTCCAGACACATGCTCTGGCTGCGAAGAAGGATTGTGTTCTTGCATAAGCAGTGTTTATGGAGGTCACAGAGTCTGTATTCTAGGCTTCACTCAGATTGGCATGACTGACAGTTTTCCTCTTGGTTTTGTACATTAAGAGCAATAGTTCTCAGTGGAGGTCTCTTTTTGTCCTCCAGGGGGCATTTGGCAACATCTAGACACATTCTGGTTACCTTACCACAGCTTGTGGTTGAGTTTTGGAGAGGGTTGCTACAGGAGTTGAGGAGGTGGTAGTGTCTGCCAGAGGTGTTGCTGAATATCCTTCAGTGCATGGGACTATTACCAAGAATGATATGTTATGGATGCCAGTTGTGCCAAGGTTGAGAAGCCCTGGTGAACAAAGAGTGCTGCATGTTGTTGCTCTTGTTCACCTGCAGGGACACACTTAAAAGATAGGGTATGATGCGGAGTACATGTATAGTGAAGTATTATTAAAATGGCATTGATGTTGTGCTGTAGTATTTTTTTTTACAGTTTTACTGTACACTAGAAAGGGGAAGAAAAATCCATGAAATTGTCTATAAGATGAGGCTGCTTTACAGGACATGTGACTGTGATGTGGCACTAGCCCATGGTCACCTTTTCCTGACTGTTGCTCTGCCCTGATGGTATAAGATGCATCATGCCTATGAGTCTCTTCCAGCAGGGAGAGTTGGCAGTGGAGCTGTGACCCCTTCCCATGTGCTCTGGAAGCAACCCTGACGAGTCTGTTTAGAATGCACATTTCTTTCTCCCTTACTAAGTCCTTGGATTCTTCCCACAAATCATTTAAAGTGATTTCTCTGAATCAGAAGTTCCCACTCAGCAGTTTTCTAGAGTTAGGACATTGAGACAGAATTTCCTGTGAGTGCTCTGAGAGCCTTAAAGTGCTGGGCATCAGAAGAGCTGATGACTTTGTTTGCTTTCTGCACCTTTACTACGTCCTTGAGAAATCTGAGCGGATAACGAAGCCTTGGCCACAGATGTGAGAGACAGCAAGAGTCCGTCCGAGCTGCCTCATTTTCTCGGCTCGTTTCAGAAACTGCTGAGCTAGCAGAAGACTAGAGGGTGTTACAAAGGTTATCACAGATGTTTATCTTTTGGCTTTGTGTACATTAGAAAATGTTGGTTATTTTTATACAAAAATATAGTGGCTAATTTTTTTAATCTTTTAGATGCTTCTTGTTTGAATGTATGCTTTGTGGGATTGTCAGTGTAGTAGTTTAAGAGGTGTTCACTGGTAGTCCTGTGTAGACTCAGAATGTGTAAGTAGTGTGAGACTCATGTTTCAAACCTACAGTAGTATAGTCTGTTACATATTTCTTTGTATTACATTTTCCTATTAATGTTTTGAGAAAGGCAGATACTCTATAGTCCATCTCATTTGTTAGTAATGAGTCATCATGGCAGTTGTTGTAGACTTCCCCTCATTCTCCTAAACAAGGCTAAGCAGCACTAAGATTGCATACTATATGAAGGAGGCAGGAAGGCAAATTTCCTCTGGAATTAAAACAGTAATCCACAGTTAAAACAGAATTGATTGTCCAGTGTAGACCTCCAGCAATAATGCTTCCCTCCTACAAATACTTATATATAGCCTTTAAGGTATTAACTCTACCCTTCTACTAGAATCAGCCCATTGTGCTTATGAGAAACCCTTGGGCCTAGCACTCTCTTCAAGCATCCCTAAGCAGCTTACAAGAGGAGTTTCTATTGGAGATGCCTTCTTGTCCTTGACTGTGTCCAGGTCTTCTGTTGTCTGCGCAACTTAAATTCAACTAGAAAATACACTTTTTTCCTACAAGTGGGTTGTTTGATTTATAAATGGCTTGTTTGCTGTCATTTGGTAGTTCTCCCATTGCTGCAGGAATAGTTCTAGATAATTTAATTATCCTAATTTGAAAGCTTCAGTTACATGTGATGGGGGACACATACCCTGTGTGAACGGCATTAGGCTGTTCAGTATGACATAGATAGAAAGAATGCCATTTTCATTTCCTTTTGTATTACTAAGTGCTTTAAGAACTTTCTTGGAAGGAAAAAAAAAAAACAACAACCAGAAAGGGAACATGGGTTCTTCCTATTTTTGCTACCTGAGTTTGCATTTCCTTACTTTAAACCACTTTTCCACTATGGGACATACTTTTCACATTTTATTTAAGTCCTGTGTTCTTAGGAAAATAAACAGCTGGCTTGTAAAAGTTACTTTATCTGAGAATACTTAGAAGCTTTGTGTAGACATGTGTAAGGCACAGCTACACAGCATCATTATAAATCAGCATAGCCTAGGAATGTTGTCTCCATACTTGAGAGCTTTGGTGGCCTGCAGCTATGATGTCTCGGAGTTCCTTCTGTGAAGTCTGGGTTTAAGCTGTCCCCTGGGAGGAGAGGTGCTGAAGAGAAATGGCATTGAACGAGCTAGAGAGTGGCTGACAGGCAAATGGGACTCCCCACTGGTGTTCACTCCATTATTGCAACGTTGAACACATTTCTGCACTTTTGAAGTTAAAGTTCATGCTTTACTTAAATAGAAGTGATTTTCTGTGTTTTAGGAATCCTGCTACTTTCCTCTTTTTGTTTTTTGTATTGGAAGACTAGTATGTGAGACCATGTCTTTGAATAATTTTTAGTCAACCTTCATATATTAAGTGCAAAATTGTAGTCACTTATCTGTTTACAAATACAAATCTTGAATTGAAGTCTTTTAAGGGACACAATTTCTCACAAAGTTTGTTTAGTTGTGTGCCTCAGAACTCAGAGCCATGTTTTAAGGGGTTCAGTGCTATCCTGGACCAGAGTAGTAGGGAGGAAATAGAGTCATGTAATTTTAGGCTTTGATTTCATGTGTATACGTGATTCTAGAAAGAATAAACTATTACTGATGCATGTGAATGAAGCTGATCTTACAGCTATGTCCAGTGTATGAAATCTGACTGGTAATCCTGTTAAAGCATTTCAAACATGTTTTCAACCTGAGAGGCTGGCTATATGTTGCAGTTTGAAGACTTTCATCCTTTGTGAATGCCAGCAACACTTGCTGCCAACTGGTATTGTTGGTGGCACGAATGGCCTCACCGAATTCACTAAACCCCTTCTACCTGGAACCTTGCCCCAAATACACCACACAGGGCTGGCTTTCTTCCTAGTTCTTGGCTTGGGGTTGGGTAGTATCCTGGCTTGGAAATCTTCAGGATTTTGTACAGGGCTAGACCTTTATAACTTTCCAGGTTGTATTTCAAGGAAAGCTTTATCCACCTATGCAAATCATTCCCTATGTATGTTTCTTGTGCACCATACACCTAACTGTGATTAGTTGTACCCTAAGGGTTTTTTTTTTTTTTTTTTTTTTTAATGTTGTGGGGAGGGCAGATAAGAAGATGACACTGCCAACTAAATGAGACATTTAGCATAATGATGGTCAGCAGCAGCTTGGAATGACTAGTGGTAATGGATGGTTGAACTCCCATTATAGCAGTATAAAGGTCTTAGGATGTCTTGTTCTGTTTGCTGGACTAGGATTGAAGTCAAGGCTTCATACTCCACCTCTGAGCTTACAGACTGTTTTTGGCTTGTTTGCCTAGACTTACCTGGAATTGTGATCCTCTGGCCTTTTCTTAAGTGCTGGAATGAAGGTCTGTGCCACCATGCCAAACTTAGCTCCAGCGGTTTGAATGTCAAGATTTGCTTGTAGTCAAATGAGTTCTTCTTCGTATCACCTGACCCTGCTCTGAGGCTCTGATGTTAATAGTACCACTGGTACCTAAGTGAGTGAGCCTGGATTTCTTAAGAGAACTAGTAAGAGGGAGAGAGTATCTGTCAAAACTTAGAAGTTTGTTGTGATTGAGTGGGCAATTATAGAGGAGTTTCCACATCAGATGCCACAGTTGGCTCAGTTTTGCAGCAGTCATGAGGAGAGACACTGTAAGTGCCTGTTGTGTCTGTCTGAGGTTCGGGGTTGGCTTTTTCTCCTGACTGGGTCCCCCAAGCCTGCCTGTGTTCTTGGTATAAAGCAGAAAGACTCATGACATGAACTGTTTAACTCACAATTATCAATATAAATAACTATGTTTTCTTATTAATACTTAATTTTAACCTGTTGAACCATACATCTTAAGAAATTCTCTGGGACGGTATTTCTCATGTATTAGAAGATTATAAAAATGCATTACCCTATAGTTTATAGTTGAAATAAAAGCTGTTCCTTCAATGTAAAATGTTGAAAATGACATTAACTTTTTAAAAAAAGTTAACCTAAAATGTTAAGACCTTACAAGTTGTGCACATTAGTTCTAGAGTTCAATCTACTTTAAAATTACACCAAAAGAAAACTTTTTTTTTTGAAAGTTACAAGGTACCAGTTAAAATACAATTATTACCATGTTCCAAAGAAGAACATTAGGAGGCCTGCCCTCTTTTGTGATGTGCTCCCAGCTTCCCTAAGGCAGACTCTCAAGTGCACACATACTTGCTGGCAAGTGCCATAGTTATGGGAAATTACTTCCACAGGGTTTTTTATTTTTATTTTTTTCCTTTTGATAGCTTGTGGACATTTTATTTAAAAATACAATTTTAATAAAACGTTAGGTACAAATGAGCTCTAACACCTTATATTTTAGGCAGAGGTCTTCCTGTTGCTTTTCAAGTGTACACCTGCTGCTATCCATCATATTGCTGGTACTGGATATAGAAAGAAAATTTTTAAAGAGGTATATAATGAATGAATATGAATTTTGAAAAAAAATCAGTGTAAATTTAAAACATCATTACACTAGCATGGCATAATTTTAATGAACTAAAAGAGGGATGTAGTTATGTCTTTTTTACTGTCTAAATCAATGCCAATCATCATCTTAGATACTTACAGTACCTAGTGCTTATTGGAATTCGTCAGTGTTAACCTGTGCTTTGTGGACCTTTCTCTGGCAGTGGTCAGAGAGGGGTAGAGATGACATCATCGCTGACACAGGCGTGAGCTACTGTAGAAGGGAGGGACATCTTAAGTCTTGCCTCAAGTGAACTAAATATGTACAGTGTTTAAAGTCCTTGTACATAGTGCCTGTGTTTAATGTTTTGGTAGCACTAAAATGTACAAAATTACTATTTTTTTCAGTAGTGAGTAACATAAATACACTCTCTACTGCATTACCATGCTGAGTGGAGATGAAACATGGTGGCTTTGAGACTTGGTAGATGGCACATTAGCTGTGTATGACACCTTGGGCAATTATTTGGCTTTGAATCTCATCTGAGTGTACAGTGTGATACCTGCACTATTAAATATGTTGAATTTTGGCTTAAGTCATTTTTGAAGAAACGCCCTTCCCCAGCTCTAAAATTAGTCCTGAGTTACATGATTGGTTATTACCACTGGCCTAACTGAATGACAGGTGAATACTATTACTCATGTACTTATTTATCCATTTGTAAACTATTTAACACTTGGGTTGTATTAAAAAACAAACAAACAAACAAACAAATCAAGTCTTCCCAAACAGCCTCACTGAGGCTGAAGCATTCATGCACTTACTCCCAGTTAATGCCGTTGCCTGGGAACTAGGGTTTGATAATACCAGAAGGGTCCAAATCACATCACCACTCTCATACCACCTTCACATACCACTGGCAGCATAAAAGCGCTCCCCGTGACCAACTGTGAGAGTCGTGACAGGCAGCCTCAGGACCAGTCACAAAGATTCATATCCAGTGTTGACAGTGTAGCAGTTTCCAAACAGAAACATCTGAAGAGAGACCAGGAGAACAGGCTGCTGCTGCTGCTGTTTCTAGTATTGATCTGTATTGTGTGTCAGTCAGAAGAGGGTGCATTACGGCCTCATGAAATGCACAACTGGTAACAAAGCAGATCCTGCTGTGCTGGCAAGGATTTGAGTAGTCAAGATGGAGTGAGAATCAGTTGTAATTGGGTCAACTCCTTTGTCACTCTGGGACTCTGTGAATCAGGTTGTAGTTTTTGCTTTAAACATTAACATCAGTTGATACTAACATTCTTTATAAAGATAAAAAAATATATTTTAAAAACTTTTATGTATCATAGCTGTAGCTTTTTAAGGTGGGAAAATGTCAAATAAAGTGTTAGATTATATATATATGATCATATATATATATATATATATATATATATATATATATATATGATAGATGCTTTCAAACAGTTTTTTTTTTTTTTTCTTTTTAAGGTATACTAAATAGCCCAATAATCTGGCCTTTGTAAATTGTTCTATGATGCTGGTTACTTTTAAAGTGTTTTAAGTTCTTTAAAATACACCTGAGTTGTAAAGTACTTCCTGTGCTGTTGATCTCTGTTGCATTAACCCTGTTTTGTAGCTGTATTCCTGGAACTTCAGAATTCAGCTGAGAAGAGAGAGATTGTAATTTTGTGTGTGATTTCTCACATTGATGGACTGCTGATCACCTCACTCAGAAGATGGGTCTTCTTAGTTTCCTTTTTCCAAACTTGAGAAATTCTTGGAAAGTCAGGGTTGTGCTGGAAATGAAGGCTGACTGCTGCAGACAGCTGAGCACAGGGGCAGTGCTGACAGTAGGCAAAGGTACTGCAAGCCGCTTGATTTAGTGAGAATGTTTGTCTTTTTACTGCTTAAAATTTGTTTCACAGGGCAAGTTTCTGTGATTAACTATTTTTTTAATGTTTTAAGCACATAAAAAAAAAACAACAACTTCCTGTTGGTTCTTCCCATTGTTCTAAAATCAAAGTTTGATAATAAAAAGATTTCAAAAGATTCATCAAGGAAAAAAACACCACCAAGGAGTAAAGAAAATGTGTTTTAATCTTAGAGAAAGCAAATATTAAGGTTATAGAAATGTGTCTTACATGAATGTTGTATTAGAGTCCTCGCAGGAAATGACATAGTTCGAGCACCTTAGCATAGACTTCCTAGACTGGTGTTCCTAGCTACAGTTTTACAATGTATAACCTGAAAATGAAGTGAATTTTGCATTATAAGAGCACACCATTATCTATGTAAAAAGTGTTCATTTGATGTATTTTTTTAAGAAAAGAAAAAGCACTTTCACATTAAGTCGCATGTGTATGAACTTTAGACTTCCTGTTTGTGTGTCTATTCAGTGACTAAAATGGAGCATCAGATGTTTGCTGGCAATGGTAACTGCTAATGGAAGCACCTTATACTCTGCTGCTTAAACTTGCTTGGATTGCACCTTTGTTCCCTGCACTTCCACCTAGAGTATTGTGACATGGCTTTGAGTGGGTCTGGGTGGAAGATTAGTGGTGGGCCTACAGGATCTTTTATTTATGTTGTTTATATTACGATAATATATTGTAGACCAGTTGTAACTTCAGTTCTTTACAAATAAAAACCTGACCGGTTATTGAGTTTTTACTTTTTTAAGCTTTTGAGAGCTGGGGAAATCGAAGTAAAGCCTTAATGGAGGGCTGAACTGGTTATAAATTTCCTAGTATAAAATCTACAAGAAGTATACATTAAGTTCAATATAGCTAAGTATGTTTTATTCTCATGGCTAATTGGAAGGTAAAAGAAAAAAAAACAACCCAAAAACAAACAAACAAACAAAAAAAAAAATGGAGAGGAAAACATGTACCAGTGAATTAAAAAGGCCAGCTTCTAACATCTGAACTCAAGTACATGCTGTTGCTCACTGGATCATAGGATCAGGTCTACCAAGCTTTGCTGTTGGTCCAGTGCTTACCTAGCATGCCTGAAGCCCTGGGTTCAATCCCCAGTACCACACAAATCAGACATGGTGGCTTTGGATGTCATTGTATCTATTTGCATTTTAAGAATTTATACCTTCTCTTACCTGTTAATGCCTAAGTTTTGAACATTTTAAATACTGCAGCCTAATGTTTAAGTTCCCTGCCTCCCAGTGTCTCCTTGCAGCAACACTGGTCACAGAGGAGCACATGACTTAAATCAGACCACTCACTCACTGAGGTTTTATATCTGGAAGTGGGCGCTCTAAATTGGCCTAATAAAAGCCTAGGTTATTGGCAGCCAGAAGGTCCTCTGTATTAGTAAATAAAAGTTGATACCTTAAGTTTTTCAGACATTATTGAATATCCCTTATCCAAAAGCGTTTTAGACCAGGAATGCTTGCCCTGTGCTTGCAGCTCACTCAGAACTCCTAATCATCTAGCAGCATGGCCAACTTGTCTCTAGGTGGCTGGTCCTAACCTGAAGACCTGGATGCTCAAGGAAACGGGACCTCAGTTCCTTAAGCTGTCATAGAAACTACGTTTTAAGTAAAAACTATCACAAAAAGCCATTCTCTTGAGAAACCATGAGTGGGACTAATGAATGGGGGACACTAGCTGAGTGAGCTTGGGCAGGCTTCTTCATGCTGTTGCTTGAGTACCCTTCCCTGTGAGAGGAGGATGTAAAGACCCGGCAGTGTTGTCAGGGTGATTAGTACTTACGCAGCGCCAGGCACACAAACCTGTCTGGTTACCTCTGCTCCAAGGCACTTGTTTCAGGATACAACCCATTTGTAGATCATGAACTTCACTCCATAGGTCACAACTACTTTTTAAAACATCTTGCGGGAAGGGAGACTGGATGATCTCCTGTGGCCTAGGCTGACCTTGAATTTCTGGTCTTCCTGCTTACACCGCCCCAGGTACAGGATTGTAGGCACACAGTACTACACTATTTTGTGGTGCTGGGGCTTTGTGTGCTGCTGAGCTGTGGCCTCTCTAAAAGCCACTCACTTTAGAAATTCTAGGGGTGGTTCTTGAAACATATATTAGTATTTGTAAATATCGGCCAAAATATCTATGTACTTAATTCATAAAGTGATTTCAGCTTATTCTGCTTCACTCCAGGGGAGTAGGGGTGGGGAGTTGTGCCCGGGGGGCAGGGGTTGGGAATATGTGGAGACATTTTTTATTGCTTCTGGGGGAGGCGTCACTTGGCATCTATACAATGTGTGGGGCTACCCTACAAGACAGAATTATCTAGCCTTAAATCTCAACAGCCTAGTGCTTTTTGTAGTATATGTTACTAACATATTTATGATCTGATGTACAAATGTTCTAAATGAACATGAAATTGGTGTGTCATGGCAAGAGCCCCCATGGTTCCCAGCTCTGTAAGCTGAACAGCTGGAACTTTCTGGGAATATTTATAATAAAATATTTTAGCTATATTTAAAATGAATTAATCTTCCCCTTAAAGTTTATACCAAATCATTTTATTTTGCTCTAAAGTTGTTAACATATTTAAGTTCAGATTTTAAAGTTGGCAGTGAAATCTTAAATTTATTTAACATTTTGCATCCAGTAGTTTTTTGGAGTAAAACATCAAGCTGGCCACATATTCATGTGTTTATTTTACTTTTGGATTAATACCAAATGCTTACACAATGTTGCTAAACAGGCATAAAAACTTTGGTGTGTTCAGGTGTGCTCAGCACTATTTAATATGCACCACACAGAGGCTGTGCTGAACAGAAGAACATTAGGGGAACATTAGGCTTCAGTTACGTGTCCTGAGCCACCTCTGTCCTGCTCGTAAGATTGATCTTGGTGCTTCTGGATGGAGTTCCTCCCAACACAGCAGCATATTAACAGATGATTATGGACACAGGCCTCTCCACTTGCTTAAGTCTATGGATTGGAACAAAACAGCATTTCCAGTTGACAAAAGGATCTACAGATAATATGCTGCCTCTTAAATAAAGCTTGTGGCAGTTCAACCAACACACTGCAGCAATGAGAAAACTGTTGACAAAGTACAGCCAGGGGACATTCATGTCCATGTACGCTGGGATTTGAACTCTGAGTGAGAGGGTGAGGACCTGAAGTGCTACAAAGGGAAACCAGGTACCAAGAAAGCACACAACAAGCCTGGGCAAGAGTGCTTCTCTAGAGCGCACAGTGTAACCAGAGTGGGATGGGAAAGGAAAGTAGAGGACAGTCTCGTTCATATAGGATACTATCCTCATAGCCTGTACCAAGGCAACAACTTCTGGCCACGAAATCAGAAAAGCCACAAATAAAACCATCAGCATAGACAGTGACAGCCAGTAACTCTGAGTGCTGACATAGGAAGGGCATTGGTACACAGCAGCTATGTGTGTCTGCAGGCTTTGTGAGATTGCTGGCTCTCCCAGAACATAAGCAAAGACTGAAATCCAGGTTAAAGTGACTGTCAAGAGGTAAAAGAACTTTTGCCACTTAGGTGAGTGCTTGGTGGCTCCAGACAGATTCAAAGAGTAATCTATACAAGCTAGTAAGCAAGCTGGATAATGCAAAAAGCCATAAGTGGAAGAGATGATTTGTATGAGCAGACAGATGTGGTATTTTGTAAACCTAATGCCTAGAACTACAAAGTCCCTGAAGTAGGATAGAATGGAAATGTTTACCAACAGCAGAAGATCAACAAAAGCTAGTGAAAAACAGAAATAGTCGATAAAACTCCAGTAGGTGTCTTTCCTTTTCATCCCCAGTATAAGGATATTTAATAATGTTTTCCCAATTATGATCAAGAACAACAGACAATTAATGTCTAGGGGCTGCTTTGACTGAAGTAACAGGTGCTGAAAAGAACAGTTCGCTGTCATTTTAGTTAAATTTCAAGATGATCTGATGAATACATAGGACAAGAAACAGCTTCGCTTTATTTTCTTTCCTGTAAAAAAGAAGAAAAACCTTGATGTTATCATGGTGCTCTCTCTACTGTAAACTTGACATGCTTCTCTACTTGCACCAACTTGTGACTTGTGAGTGGAGTGGAGCAGCATTACCAGTTGACAGGTGGATGCACAGTGATCTCTCTGAATGCTATGAATAGAGATGAGGATCAAAGGTGGTCAGTTTTTGAGCTGTCTTTAAATATTACATGAAAGTGTGACTTCTCTATGAAGTATGGTTTTTAATAACTTGTAAAAGAGATAACTTGCATTTATCTCAGCCAAACCACTAGAAGAAGCAAGCACAAGGTAATTACCAATTGCTCTAGTCAACCTCCCTTTTTGTCCTTTTGATGATGAGATTTAGAGGTTATGTTTAGGGGCCATTTTGAGTAGCCATTTTCACATTTTCTCTCTAGCTTTCTCTAAAGCTCAAAAATACCTGGGTTGAGAATAATGGGAGCCTATGAAAGAGCAGGATTTCTCTTTGGGATTTGCTTGTTTAGATACGGCAACGGGAGAGAACACAGGAAAGAACAGGATTGGGCATGAACATGGGTACCCAAGAACATAATAAATACGAGAGATCAGGGCATGAGCTGAAGCTTGAGTATCAAATGCATGGGCAAGTGGGAAAGAGGTCACAGACGAAGAAGCCAAGAAAGGAAGAAGATTCTAGAAACAGCCTTTCAAGAAAAAAAGATTAGAGGGTAAAGTTCATTGCCTGGAATATGCAAAACCCCTCCTGGGTCTGATCCCTGGCACCCTATCCCCTGCAGAATCCAAACAACTTATATACCAAGTACACATACACACACACACACACACACACACACACACACACACACACACACAAGCAACAAGAACCACCAAATCCTAACAACAATAAATATGAGGAATGTCAACAATTAGATGGTAGGAATATCGTTAAGATGTACTGTATGCAGCCATTAAAAATATCAAGAAAGCTGGGATGTAGCACAGTGGTGGTGCATTTGCTTTGTATGTTCACAACACTGGGTTTGATCCCTTGTATAAAAACAACATTAAAAAGCTCATTCAGATAGGAAGATTTAGTTTTCTAGTGAAAAGCATTCTTCCTATACTTGTTGAAATTTTTCACACGATAAACTTCTACAATATTTTAAGTGAAATGCAGGGTATAGTGGCATGTGGAATCCCAGCTCCCAGGAGGCACAGGCACGTGGATCTCTTGAGTTCAAGGCTAGCCTGGTCTACATAGAAGATCCAGACCAGCTAGGGCAGCAGCTATCTCATATTAATAACTTAATGATATGCTTCAAAACTTTTGAAAAATAAGAACACATACCCAAAGAGAGAAGATAGGAAAAATTAAACTTAGAAGTGAAATTAATGAAATAGAAACAACAAAAATATTCAAAGAATCAATGAAAAGATGAGTTAGTTCTTTAAAAAAAATTAACAGTATTGGCAAACCTTTAACCAAATTAACCAAAAGAGAGGATCCAAATTAATATTAGAGATGAAAATGACATTATAGCAGACACTGAGGAAATTCACAGAATCATAAGTATAGGCTTTTGAAATCTGTATTATACCAAATTGAAAACTTAAATGGGTGAATTTTTCTATGTGTATAACCTATCAAAGTTAAAAATTAAAACAGACCTGCAACATCTAAAGAGATAGAAGCAGTAATTAAAAATCTCTCAACTAAAACAGCCTAAGCCAGATAGTCAGTTTAGAATTTTACCAAACAACTCTCAGAGAAAACACCAATATTCCTCAGGTTATTTCATAAAACAAACTGGAGGGATACCTCCAAACTCTTTATGAAGCTGGTATTTGATACCCAAATGAGACAAAGACCAACTAAGGAAAATTAAAGACCAATATTTCTTATGAGCGTGAATGTAAAGATTCTCAACAAAATACCTGCAAACAGAATCCAAGAACACATCAAAAACTATTATTCACTATGATAAATTTGGCTTCCATGGTGGTTCAATGTAAGTTAATCAATAGATATAATTCTCCACATAAATAGAATAAAGGCCAAAAACCACGTGATCATATCATCAGATGTAGAAAAGGCCTGTGACAAAAACAATATCCCTTTGTGATACATTTTGGAGAAGAAAAAAAAATGGAACAGGAATGATTAAGTGGGGTAGGCTTGGGAGGGCATAATAGAGAACAGAATATGGTGAAGAATAGCCCATACTAAAGGCCTTTTGAGCCAGGCAGTGGTGGTACATGCCTTTAATTCTGGCACTCAAGAGGTGAGACAGGTGGATTTCTGAGTTCGAGGCCAGCCTAGTCTACGGAGTGAGTTCCAGGGCAGCCAAGAGCTACATAGAGAAACGATCTTAAAAAAACAAAAGACCCTTTGAGAGCACACAACTAGATGGAGTTATTCTGGGGGTGGTCTATCTTTTTGAGTTGTTGGTCAATGGTGTCCATAGATCTGCACCCAAACATTACATCCTATTGCCAATGTATTGGTTGCCCTCTAGAAATTGATGGTAAAACCTTATTGCTGAAGATACTACATTTTTGAGTCATAGAACATGAAGAAATATAGCTGGTTCTCAACTGGAAGCTTCACTGCTACTACTGGCTAGCTTTCATATTGTTGGAAGGTACTATGCATGCTACCAGAGGAGAAAAGTAATTGTCTCATCCAACTATGAACTCTGTGAGCTACAATAACAACCTGCCTGGTAATAGTACCATAAATGTTATAAAAGTAACCAATCACTTTTTGATTGGATATTAAGGCCTACTCCACAAGATGGAACCCATACCTGACATCATCAATGAGGTCCAGAACCTGTAGCTAGATAGGTTATAGGCCCTAGGAGGAAACATACTATTATTCTGCTAACTGAAAGAGCAATAAAACTATTCCTAATGACATATTGCTATACCTGAAGATCAGTGCATCATTCAACCCTCATCAGAAGCACTTATTATAATAGCTGCCAATTAACATACAGACCCACAACTGGTCAGCATGAAGAGAGGGAGACTGAAATTCCCAGCCCTAAATGGGATTATCTGTATCTTATCCTTCCTTTCAAGGATCAGAGACCCATGTGGAAGAGGAGGCAGAAAGATTTGAAGAGCCAAAGGTAGTGAATGGCTTCAAGGAGACTTTTCTGTACAGAACAGGACAGATGCACATGAACTCAGAGAGCTTGCGATGGCATGCACAAGACCTGCACAAACTCAAGCCACACTAAATCCCAGAATGAAGGAGGGAATGTGTCACCAAGTCTTGCCCCTAGATGAGAAGCTACTGGCATTTTATTAGTGCCAGGAGAGGGAGAGTCCACTGTCTTTAGTGGAATGACACCTGATGATTGACCATACTCCAGAGTAAGATCCATGTCCAGAACTAGTTGGCCAACACAAACTGGCTTGATGGTTTTTTGAGTAAGAGTGGGGAGTCCAGGGAGAGAAAGGAAGAAGGAAGGAGCAAATGAGTAAGAATATATGAAGTTGGGTAGATAGGGAGATGGATATGATCAAAATGATTCTCAAAGAAAAAAAATATTTAAAACAGCAATACATCAAGTTCATGTGAAATTATGTATTCATAAAATACTAAAACAATAGACAAAATGGTATGATAGTTAACACTAGTAGGTGTTTCTGTCTTTTGTATACTTCACAGAGTAAAGAAAAATGACAGGCCTCAGTTGCCTGATGACCAAATAATTTCAGAGGATTAGTGAGGAGACTGAGGGCGAAGGAGCCAGTGTTGAGGAGGCTATCAGTCTGTTCACAGTGTGGATCATGACTTCCCAGGACCATCAATCTAGTGTGCCACAAACTCATCAAGGGAAATAATTTATTTATATGAAGATGTAAAAATTGTGATAAAAATGCAGTATTTTATAACCACAGCTATAAAAGACACCAAAGAAGCAAGCACTTTTCTTCACTCAAGGTTTTTTTTTTTCCCCCTGTGCACACTCCAGTTTAAATTGATCCATTCTGAAAAAGTCCCATTCCATGACAAAGAAATGTAGCTGTCCGCCTGGCTGACACTGCATGCCTAGATAAGTGGGGGCCTGGATCAGGAAGTCTGGAGGGAAGAACAGACCACATAAAGCCCTCCTTGGACCAAAAGACAAATTGGCTTAAATTTAAACTGCCAATGTTGGCTTAAAGTGAGGGTGAGGGAGGAAAATGCTGAGGGTTCCCACTTATAAAAACCCTGGGCCAAGGACTGGCTGGGTGATAAAGAGCACATACTCCTGTAAATGAGCCGGTTTGGTTCTCAGCACCCACATGGGATGGCTCACAGCTATCTCTAACTCCAGCTCCAGGGGTATCCAATGTCTCTGGTTTCTATGGGCAACTGTATTCATGTGTACACACATAATTAAAACTAAATCATAAAAATCCAGTGCCAGTGAGATGGTTCTTCAGCAGGTGAAGGTGTCTGCTGCCAAGCCCAATGACCTGAGTTGACCCTACAACTCCATGTCCTCTGACCTCCACACATAGGCTGTGGCTCCCCCCAAAGTAAATGAGAATTAACAATTTCTTTAAAATCCAACTTTAAAAGTATATCTTTGGAGTAAAAGAAGCAAGAGAATGCTCTATCTTTAGGGATTCTATTGCTTACATCTTCTCTCCAGACTGGAATTAGCAAAGCCAGAAAGTGCAGGCTAACATCTGGAGGACCCAGTGTTTCCCAGGGGTTCAAAAAGGTGAAGAAAGGATTGGCTCCAGCAGAGAACTTGCTTGGAAGGGTTGGATGAAGAAAAGTCTGAAGCAGAATATGTAAGAGAATCACAACTGGGAGAAAATTCAGGAAGATACACATCTTGAGGTGGTAAGAGCAATTAAAGGGAGCATGCATGAAATGAGGTTTGGGGTCATTTTACGGTGGTTCCTGAATATGGCTACAGAAATCAGAACTTTCTCAGATGAGACATTTCTTAGAGATTTTTATGTATGTAGCCCCTTCTCCCATAACCCACTATAAGTATTCAAAATTCCAATATTTTCTCCTTTCAATAGGCTCCCAGGATGAGGTGAAATCATACTCCACCTGTCCAGAATTTCCCCTTAGAAGTATCCACAGGGATTCAGAGATGTAGAGAATGTGGTCTGTTCCTGTATTCATGTGCCTCAAGTACAACCTAGAGAGCAGACATGGAAGGCCTTTCCCAGACATCTGTGCCTTGGAGACTTGCTTTGAGATCTGGCCCAGCATGGAAGCACTGGCAGGCCTGGCTGGTCCCTTTGGTGCTTTCCTGTCTATAGCACCATGTAGTCCTGGTTGTCCTAGAACCCATTCTGAAGACCAAGCTTCACCTGCCTCTGCTTCCCGAGAGCTGGGTCTACAGGCATGCACCACCAAGCCCAGCTCCTATCTTTAGATTATGCTGTACTTAAAATACTATACTGTACTAACATGCTATAGTTACTATACTGTACTAACAAACATGCTATACTTCCTATACTATACTATACTTACTATACTATACTAATGAACATGCTATAGGTTACTATACTGTACTAACAAACATGCTATAGTTACTATACTATACCAACGAACATGCTATAGTTACTACACTAACATGCTATACTTCCTATACTATACTAACATGCCATACTTACTCTCTTCTTGACTTGAACTTATGGTTTTCATTTTACGTCCTTCAACTGCATTATTGTTGGCTCCTTGTGTGTTGTTTTACTATACCAACACATGTGAGTAACCTCTGTGAAAGGAAACAAAAGTGACCAGCATTAACAGCCATTTTTGTAAACAGTCTATATGTCCCTGTAGAGAAAACAAAGCTTTGGGGAACAGAGGCAGCCCATGTGCTTCCCATCTCAGTTTCTCTGAGCAGCAGGGAGAAGGACCATACTTAGATTGACAGTCACTTGAGATGCTGAGTTGGGTACACCTAACACAGCATCTGTTTAAAGAAATCTTGTAGTATACTGCAGTTTTCCCAGTGTCATACCAATAATTCTTACTATTTGGTTTAAGGATCTCCTAACAGTTTTGGTATAAATAATATTTTTAAATGAAAAAAATCATTATATTTTCCCAAACCAAAAACAACTGAGCAAACTTACATTGTTTCACAACTGCTTTAGTGTCTAGCTTACTATCAGCTAAATTCTCATCACCTGCATTTAATCTGTCTAGCTGTCACACATACCATATCGCTTCTGGAAAATTCTCTGTACATTCATAGGAGTCGGAGAATAAAAAGGGTTAGTAACTGTAAGTATTATTATAATCCAACAGTTGTGCTGCAGAATCTCATTTCTGATCTTAAGTTTAATTCACTGAATACAGCATGGGAAGACAGGTGCAGCTGTGTCTGCACTGGGTCCTGGGTGCAGAAAATGCATCAGCACTACCGATGCCTTTGTGAGCCGGCTGCATGGAAAGAACCTGTGAAGAACTTGTCAGGGTGGGTGTCACATACCTTTAGAGTCCTAAGATCAATTCTAAAAATACAGTGCATAATTATGGCCCAAGCCACAAGTGGAAATGAAAAAAGGGGCCCAATCTATAGAGGAAAGACTCTAGGAACAGGCACCATCCACATGCAAGGGATTCTGTTACTGCTGTTACCCACAGGAGACTGCAATTGGCTGTTGGTTAAGGAAACTCTCACAAAACATAAATGAAATGCTTTTAAGATGTAATTCTTGTTTGATAGTGGTTTTGAAACTTGTTATATATAATAGATAGGTACAAAGCTGAAGTTCCTGAAATATACACAACGAAAATTATCCATTTTATTCAGTCCTTCAATAGCCCATATTGCCCCCATCACAGCTCATATGTGTACACATGTACACATCCCATATACATACACATATACATACACACAAATGCCATACATACACATATCCCTCCACATACACACACATTACATTTCATATATAGTTCCTAGATTCTCACTGTTAGGTTGGCCCACATGGGGATATCCTTCAGTATTCTCTTCCCTGCTACATGCTAGGTGATGCCAGTGTGGGTCCTGACTATAGGGCAAAGCCACTGAGGAGTCACCATTAATGCGTGGTATGAGCAAATCTTTGCTGCATTAAGCCACTGGGATTTTGAGATGACTTGTTACGCCTGCCCTGACTACAGCAATTCCTCAGTGTTCTCTGTGTCCTTTGAAAATGTTGTTAAACCCATACTATCTATTTCACAACAGAAAAGCTACAGAGGAAACTAACTTTGAAAAGCAACAGTACAAATGTAAGAAAATTGGTTAAAATTACTATTCGATTTTAATTCAATTATTCTAGTAGTTTTGGGGGTTTTCTTCTGACTTGTTCAAATAGGAAAAGAATATCTCAACCAAGAAGTGAGAGTGTTGAAGGAAGGCCAGAATAAAGAGCAGCAATCAATGAAATGGAAAGCCAGCACAGGGCTGGGCACGACGGCTCGTCTGTAATCTCAGCACAGCCTGGGCTGCAGCAGACAGCCAGGCGAACACAAGAGTTCATGGGGCACACTGGCTGTTTTGGGAGGGCGGCAGTAATGGTGAGACATTTAAGGAAGGTATTCTAAGCATTAGGAAAGCCAAGTCCTTACTGGAGCTCCTATAATCATTAATAAGATAAATGACTATTTTGAATCATTTTTCCAAAAGTTAAACATTTATGATGAAATAGTTTAAGGATACTACCAAAACTCATTCACAAAAGAGTGCTAAATATCTCTATTAAAGAAACCAACCTCTGGCTGGAGACACGACTCGGCAGATAAAAGTACTCAGCTGCTTTTGCAGAGGACCTGGATTTGGCCCTAGTACCCACATAGTGGCTCACAGCCGTCTGTAACACTAGGTCCGGGGATCCAATACCCTATTCCAGCCTTAGCAGGCACTAGGCACATCTGTGCTGCACGTACGCACATACACAATACAGGCATAAACACTAATACACATAAAAATATTTTAATCTTAATAAAAAGATGTATTTAAAACCTTCCCTCAAAAAGTTTCAACACAGTTGTTTTCATTGACTGATTCCACCAAACATTTAAGAATAAAGTACTAAACTTAGTACAGATCTTAGCTCATGTCACAAGACCAGAATAGTAGTTCAAGAAGTCTATCATAAATCAACATACTTTATGAACATGGGAGCAAAAACTTTTACAAAAACTCTAGCAATGGAGTCTCCCAGCACACAAAGTGCTACCACAAGCAGTGCCAACTAGCGAAGGAATCTAGTAACTACCTCACCATGGTAGCAGAGGGACAGAAGAATCTCAGGATCAACAGAGGGGATGCAGAAAGCGGTTCATAAAACCCAACAGGATACAAACTCACAAGCAATAAACAGGCACTTTCCCGACCAGATAAGACACACCTACACCTCATGCTTAGTGGTCAGAGTAGCAATTTCCCTCTAGATCATGCTGTTGTCCACTCTCATGCCTACTCAATGTTTCACTAGAGAAACTCATCTATGCCATATGCAAGAGCAGGAAATCAAAGGAATATAGACTGGAAAGAAGTAGAACTATCTTTATTTGTGGGTGACATGACCATTTACTTAGGGAAATTTAAGGAAGCCAGAATAAAAGCTTGGCTAATTAACATAGATCAATCATAATTATATCTATGTGTACTACAAAGCCTTAGAAAGGAAGTAAACATACAAGAGCAGGAAATATAAGAAAAACTTAAGGGTGCACTTGACAAAGCACAATATTCTGAAAGCCGAGAATTATTATGGAAGAGAAGTCCTAAATCTGTGAAAGAGAACTAGACTAGAAGACTCAGAAAGCTTATCTTGTGGGATCCAACAAACTCATTCATGCTTTATCTGAAAGACATGTGTCTTGGGAGAATGAAAATAATTTGTATGAACAACTGTATGTAACATTTTATCTAACAATTTATATAACCTGAGTTGAGACTTGTAAAATACAGAAATAAGAACAGCATGGTATTAGCATAAGGTCTTTCTCATAAGTCAATGGTACAGAAAATAATTCAGAAATAGACCCCAAAAGGTATGGTCAACTGACTTTCTGAGGAAGTGCAAGGTGATTCAATACGTGGAGACACCATCTTTCCTGAAGACTAGCCTTTTTTACACAGGCATGTGCATACATACACACAGAGAAAATAAAGAAGATGGCCTTATTTGTGACATTGGAGGACACTGAAGAACCAAATCACTGATTCTTCGTAAATAAGAAAATACTGAGACATGTTTTTGCTACATCTCCTGTACTAACTGCGCCACCTGGGGACAGAACAGCAAAACAAAGGAATGATAAAATCTGCAAAGTATCACCTTCCAGCCCTTGATGTTCAAAATAGAGATAGGCCACTGGTTATCATCTCCCTCAAAGGAGGAGATGAAAGAATCCACTGTACCTACAAAGCAGACTTGTCAAATCAGAAGCCAATGAAACCTTTGAGTTCAATGACAGTTTCTCATACACACAGAGGAGAGAGAAAAAGAACACCCAATGATAACTAGAAGCAGGAAAATGAAGACATGGCCAGCTCTATGGGACTTGTCTCATTGTAAACTATAAACAGTACAAAGAGTAAAAGGCTTAAGATAAAGTATGGATTCCAGTGGGAGGGAAGTGGGGGAGTCTCTGAAAAGATGGGAAAGAGGAAACCATTATCAGAATATATTGTATGAAAAACATCTATTTTCAATAAAAGAAAAATAAATCCACAAAAAGGGGGCTTAAGAGATACAAGTAGATACAGTGTGTAGAACTTACTGGATGAATTAAAGCAAACATGTTTATAGTAAAAAGTTGGGTGCTAACTAGAAATTTTAGGATACTAAGGAGTTTTTAATTTATAACTTCGTTGTGATCTGAACTCTGCTCCCTTCAGATTCAGAAGTTTAAGCCCTAAACAACAGTACCTCAGGATGTGACTGTATTTCTAGAGTCTTTACAGAGGAAATGGAAATTAAGAGTTTTAAATATATATACTGAATAGTTAGTTTACTAGAATTTGCCTCAAAATCTAAAGTGTGTACATGGGGGAGGAATGTATAGTGGGGATGGGTCAGGACTGACCATCAGTGAAGTTCTTCTGTGTATCTGTATAGATGTTAGAGTGCTGGAGATGTAGCTCAGTGGAGTACTTATCTAGCTTGGGTGAGGCCCTGATGAGTTCAATCCCCAGCAACTGCCCAACCCCTGCAAAACCAACCAACCAACCAACCAACCAACCAACCAACCAACCAAACCTATCACCGGTATGGCTTTGAAAACTTTGAAAAGCACTTTGTACTAAAGGCATACATCTTCTAAGATGAAAATCTAGAGGCTGGAAAATGAGTGAAAGTCTAGTAACGACTGAGGACCCTGGTGTAGAAAGTGTGGTACACAGGTGTGTGAGCAGTGGCGTCTCTAAGGAGACTGAAGAACAGACCCCGGGGCTCCCACGGCCTTGCCAGCTGCAGACTAAACAGTTTCTCTCTTCTGCTGTTGCCTGCAGTTTTCCTTGATGTTCCTCATTCCTTGCATGCGACCTTACTGTCACGTTTTCACACACAGCTTCTTCCTAGGGGGACTTGGACCTTGCTACACACGGCCTGGCCTCCCAGGAATTCCTTCAAAATCTGGTGGAAGCCTCTGAGAGCCTGTAACTTCTGTGTCTTGCATGTCTGCAGAACCAGCCTGACGTGTATGACAACAAAGTCTGTCAGCAGCTTGAATCAGTCTCACTGGCGTCTCAGTGTCTGCATAATGAGCAAGGCAAATACCGGCAGGGGACTTGAGAACCCAGAGCCCATATTTGGTTCACAAGGCTTGTGGACATAAGCTTCTGAGTCTGAAAGCTCAGCCTACAAGCCACTGTCACTCGGGAAAGTCTAGAACCATGTCCCTGGTGTCAGAAGCCAAGAGCCACAGTTCTAAGTGCTGTTAACTGTCTGGCTTTGAAGCCCTATCTTGTAAGCTTCTCTCACTCAGCACCTTGAGGCTGCCCACATGTCTTCCCACCAGAGAGGGTTCCTCTGCTGATTGGTGACAACTACCGCCACCCAGTCTTCAAGCTTGAGCTCCTGTACCATTTTGACAAAATGGCTAAAGTTAAATTTCTGTCCTGTTCTCTGTCCTGCAGCTTTCACACAGGCTTGTATGTATGTGTATGTATATATTGTATGTATATGTCTGTTGTATATGCCTCTATGCACCTGAGTGTGGGTATGCTCACCTTTATGTGGTGGCCAGAGGTTGATATCAGGATGTCTTCCCTAACCATTTTTCTACTTTATTCTTTGAGACAGTCTCTCGATGAATCTGGAGCTCACCAGTAAGCCCGATGACCTGAGTTTGATCCCAACAACCTGCGTGATGGAAGGAGAGAACCAATTCCTCCTGCAAGTTGTTGCCTGACTTCCTCATGTATACCATTGTACACGTGCATGTGTACACACACACACACACACACACACACACACACACACACACACACACACAAACCGACAAACGTACTTAAAAATTAGTAACACCTGGAGGCTAAGGCTTATACATGAGCCTTGTTCTGGGGATACTTTACATCTAAACCATAACACTTCTCATGCTCAGGTACAGAGTTTCTAAAATCACGTTGGTCATCATTGCTGAGAAAATGATCCAAGCCAATTGTCTGAAGGAGCTCTTACATCATAACACAGTGGGACAGCATGCCCCATCAGTGCTGGTCTAGTTCCCTGGACCTCTCTCAGCTTGCTCTCCAACCATAAATATGCACCTGTTTTATTCCTATTCCCTCATAGTCCAGGAAGTGTATAGACCTAAAGCTGACTCTGGAAGGTGAACAGAATTTGAGGGGATAAGCAGAACTCTTGAGCCAAACAATTCTCCCTAAATATAAAAAAGTTTGTGTATGGCATTTGTGTGCCTTTCAATATTTTAAAACTGCATTTGGTCATTGTGTGTATGTGGGCAGATGTATGTATACCACAGGCTGTGTATGGTGGTCGGACGACACCGTGTTTGGTTTTCTCCTTCCACCGGGGGGGGTGGGGGGGGGGGGGGGGGGGGGGGGGGGGGTGGGGGGGGGGGGGTGAGGGGTGGGGGGGCTGTGGAGCACCATTCCCCACTGAGAATCCTGTGCGCCTTCCACTGCACTTCTTACCAGATCTCACTGAACAGAATTGACTACTTAGGCTAGACTGCCAGCAAGCCCTGGTTAGAGAGGCTTACACCAAGGTTCCAGAGAAAATCCTGTGTAGTTAGGCAATGTAGCAGAACCAGACTCCTTGCTGTGTGAAATTGTGAAGGTGAAGCAGAGAAGACCTTGGGGGTCTTGGAAATACCAGGAATGTATCATGTCTGCCAAGGTAAGTTACAGGTAATAGGGCTGAAAGAATAGGCCTTCCCAAGCCTGTAGGAAATCATATCATGCCCCTCAAAACCCGCCTCCACAGTGACACACTTCCTCCAACAAGACCACATCTACTCTAACAAGGCCACACCTAATAGTGCAAATCCCTTTGGGGGCCACTTCCTTTCAAACCGCCACAGAGGGTCTTATTTCTTCTGCATCCCAAAGGCTAGCTTTGCTGGGTACAGCAGCTTAGTCCAAAATGATTTTCTCTCAAGACCTGCAGTACCTCACTTCATCCCCTCCTGGCCTGTAGTTTCTGCTGAGGAATCTGGATTGTGACTAGGGCTCTCCTATTTTAAAATAAATTTTACAATCTTTTCTTTGCCACGTACTTCAACACTATGCTTGACTATAGTATTCTGTATTAAAGATCTTTTCTGGTCACATTAGGGTTCTAATATACCTCGTTTACATATATATCTGCATTTTACCCAAGATTTGAATTCTTGTCACATTATTTCATTGAAATTGTGTCCTTAACTTTTTCCTTCAGCTTTGAGTATTCAAAAAAATATACTCTTTGTTCATTTAATGCTGTCCCAGAAGTCCTGAGTACATGTTCTTGCCCTTACTGAGCTTTCAGAAGGCCTGTCTTCAAGTTCAAATATTCTTTTTAAAATTAAAATAAATTAAACTAAAATATAATTACATCATTTATCCCTTCCCTTTCCTCCCTTCAATGCCTCCCATATCCCCTTATTCCCTCTCAAATTTATGGTCTCTTTATTAGCTACACAGCTGCATAAATATATAAATACAACCTGCTGAGTCTAGTTAGTGTTGGTCAGTGACTGACCACTTGTTGCTAGATAACCAATTAGAGGGCTCATCCCTGGGCTCTTTGTCTGGGGGAGGGGAATCATGAGATTTTCAATAGATGTTAGAGTGTCTATTAGCGCTGTCATTGTTCAGGTCTTGTTTAGGACCATACTGTTGAGGTATCTTGGGCATAACTTCCTTTTCACTTCTAGGGGAAACAATCTCACAGCAGACCTGATCTTCAGCCTTTTACAATCTTTCTACCCTCTTCCATTATGTTTTTGAGCCTCAGGTGCAGGAATTGAATTGTAGATGCATCAGCTGGGGATTGGTACCCCGTGGTCAGTTGTTCTCTTCATTTTGACCAATTGTTTTCAGTGATGGTCTGTCTTCCGCAAAGAGGAGTTTCTTTGATAAGAAGTGTGGAGGTCTGAATGAGAATGGCCCTCAGAGGCTAATAGGTTTGAATGCTTGGTCACCAGGGAGTGGCACTATTTGAAAAGATTGGAGGAAGTTTATCACTGGGGTTGGGCTTTGAGGTTTCAAAAGCCCAAGCCAGGCCCAGTCAGTCTCTTTCTCTCTCTTCCTCCAGCCTGTGGATTGGGATAAAAGCTGTCCTACTGTTCTGTACCAAGTCTGCCTGCTGCCAAACTCCCTGCCATGATGGTCATGGCTCAGCTTCTGAAACTATATGTCATGGTGTCTCTCCACAGCAACAGAACAAACACTGATCAAAGCAAAAGGTGAGGACCACACTTAGCAGGCTGGATTGGGGCACAGCATGGGCCAGCCTGGCTGGACCTGGATATGGTATGTCATGGTTGGATGGAATAAAGTCATAAGTTCAGATACTCTTTCTTCTGCTTAATCTAGATTGTCTGTTGAGGCTAGCAACTCTGTTTAATTTACTGAGTTTTTCATCCCAAGATTTCTGTTTGGTTCTTTTTCAATGTATTTCTCTATGGAATTTTACATTCATAATATTTGGTATCTCTTTAATATCTCACTATATTCTCTGGAATCTCACTTTTTAAAATACAACCATTCCTTTATCTTTCAATTGTTTCTTTGCAAATTAGCATAAAGAAGAGTGGGTTTCACTATGACACATTTGTCCTTTACTTGGCTCATATTCACCCCTGCAATGCCTTTTATGCCCTTCTCCACTGGCCCTTCCTCTCCCCAGTAATAATCATTCCTTTTCATTGTTTATTTGGAACTTACTGCCATAGTCAGAGTTTTCTTTGAGAGGATGCCACCTCATCCACTCAGATTCTTTGTGATCCTACACTGGGATCTATGTACCTGGAGTTCAGAAATCTCTATTTTGATGAAATGACCCTCTTAGTAGGCAGATTTCTCCTGAAGATGTACAATAAAGTATTGGTGCAATGTTGGCTCTGATTCTAGATGGCTACCATAGAATAGTTTCCCTAGTTTCCTTGGTTGTGATTAATGACTCTGTACAGTGTGTGCAGTGTGTACCACACCAGTCTGTGGAGCACAGTGATGGGGGTGAGGTACTTCTACAGTGGGAGTGACAGCCCCTCAGACAAAGGTCTTCGGGATCTGCTGATGCCAGCTTTGCTAATAGGAAAGGCTTTGGGCATGGATGGTGGCTCCAGCAGTGGTTCAATCAGTGGTGCAGACTAGACACTCACAGGAAGATGGGAAGTTCAATGTTCACTCGGTGGGGCTTATACCCAGTCTTGACAGCAGCATGTGGTCAGACAGGGTGCATGGGTAGGGCAGCAGAGACTTCCTAGGTGGGGTGGGAGCAGAATCTTGGTGCTCCTTTGTGATTCTTCTATAGAGCACCCAGGTGGACTATATAGCCAGAGCTGAGTTAAGTTCTCTTTGGCTATGTACATCTGGGGACTGGTCAATGCTTGACTCCATGGAATTGCCCCAAAACTCTTCAGCATACTCATGTAGGCAGAGCAGCAAGAATTGCACTATTCTTGCGGATGATAGGCATTTGAGTGTAGTGTACTGGGAATAGGTGGCAGGAACTTTGTAGGCCTTCAGTGAGCCTATATGCATATGGCTGGCCATGCTCCTGATAGCCAGACCTTTTCAAAGGGAAAGCACTCTTATCTCCTGATTCTAGAGGTGACACTGTTCTGTCACAATGCCTGTCCCTTACAGTGTAGGGAAGAGTGAATGTCTGTGGCATCCCAAAGATGGGATACAGATGAGGACTCAGTGCCAGTTTAAGTTCAGATACCTTTTCAAGCTGGCTTTAGTAACAGCACCCTGGGGCGTGGGTAGCAGTCAGTGGAATACAAAGGAGATAATATTTGTACATTTTCAGGTTCCTGACACCAGTGAGCTGCAAGCATGAAGGTTATGCAAACTTCCAGGAGTGAAAATTGCTAACAAACACTGACTGTGTTCTGGGCCTGTTTCCCTCACAGGAGGCTTGTCTTCCTCTAGTTGTGGGTGTGGGGTGGCAGGCACCAAGACTATTTTCCTTACTATGCTGTTGTCTAGGGTCCCAGACTCTCACAGGAGTCCAATCTCTAATTTCCAGGGAGCTCCAATGACCACTCACCTCAGAACACAATTATGCATCTTTAGCTTTTCTTTCTGGAAGAGTTGAGTGATGAGCACCTCTGTCCAGCCATCAGCCAGGAGGCTATCTCTGCAACCTTTAGAGCAGGTAAAAAGAAAACATTCTTTAAAATGTTTTAAAAAGCACAGAAATTGATTAGAAACTCATTAAAATCAAATTCCAGTCATAGAACACCAAAGAGAGAGAAAAAAAAAGGAATATTTGGGAAATCTACTTCCAACACATATCTAATGAATGACATGTGGCCACACTATGTACACAGAGAATTCTGGACTCAGAGCAAAAAGGTGACTCATTGCAGAATTGGCAAAACTGAAAAGACATGTTGAGTAGAAAATGCATAAACAGCCAGCGACATCTAGAAGCTCCCCACATTAGTCATTAGGAAAAGCTAAAACCACAACATCATGCAACTTCACATTCCCCAGAATAGCTGAGTTGAAAATCAGTAATAGCAAACACCAGAAAAGAGGGCCAACTGGCACCGTGTTTCAGGGTTTGAATCTGAACTGTCCCTGAAGGCTCATGTATTAGAGGCCTGGCTGACAGTGGCTGGGACTTTAGGAACTCACTGCCTTCATCAACAGATTAACCCACTGATGGATTGATTCTTCATCCTCTGATGTTGGTACTGGAAGGTGACAGATACTGAGAAAGGTGTGAACTGACTCAAGACACACGGTCACCGGAGATGTGACCTGAAGGGTCTATCTTGTCCTCAGTCTCCTCCTTCTGCTTTCTGGCAGCCATGAGGTGATGAGTTCTGTTCCAGTGTACTCTTCCTCCATGATGGATTTCCTCACCACAGGTCCACAGACAATGCAGCCACTCTATTCATAATAGCTAGCAGATGGAAAAGCCTAAATGTCCTTCAATTGATGAATGGATAATGAAAATTTATACATATACACAACAGAATACTATTCAGCTGTTAAGAAAATGAGATCATGAAATTTACAGGTAGATGGGTGGAGCTAATATACTGAATGAGGTCACTCAGATCCTGAGTGACAAACACTACATGTTCTCTCTCATTTGTGGTCCTAGCTCCAAATATTTAGATGTGAGTATACAATCTGGAATCACTGCAGAAGCCAGGGAGTCAAAATGAACCTTTGGGGTGGAGAAGGCGCTCTAGAGACCAGAATAGCAGGATACAGATGATTTGAAGGGGAGGTGGGAAAGGGAGTCATTAAGTGGGAGGGAATGAGGGAAACATGGCAGGAGGCAGGAGGAGGGCAAGCTGCACTGGGGATGTCTGGAATAGCCACAGGGAGTATTACTTTATGTATAATACATAAGTGGTGGTGGCTTGAAAGAGAATGGTCCCCTAGGTTCACACATTTGAACCTTTTGTCCCTAGTGTGACTGTTTAGGAAGGATTAGGAGGTGTGGTGGTGGGAGTGAGTGTGACCTGAGGAGGTGTGTCACTGGGGGTGGGCTTTGAGGTTTCCTAGTCTCTGTCTGTCTCTTTGCACCCCTCCTTGATTCAGGATGTAAAGCTCTCAGCTGCCGCTCCAGTACTATTACTGTCTGCTTCCTGCCATGATGATAATAGACTGACCTCTGAAATGGAGAAATGCCTTCTTTTCTAAGAGTTACCTTGCTCATGTCTCTTCACAGGGATAGATTAATAACTAAGACAAAGTGTAGGTACACACACACACACACACACACACACACACACACACACACACACACACAAGGTACTATGGTAATGCTCTTCCTGAGAGCCAGACTAGTTAACAAATCCCAGTAGCAGGCATGAGAAACCTCCTTTTGAGCATTGGTCAGGGGAGTCCAAAAGGCCCCCAAACAATACAGGTTATTACTGTTGCCCCTGGCTGTCTCCCAGGAGTTGGAGGCAAGTCCTTACTGCTGAAGACAACAATCACTTTGGCCAATTGACAGGATTCAGAGGGTTCAGGTTGGATCTGACCTGAAGACCTCTTCCCTGAGAACTAGTTTTTCTATTGCTGTGAAAGCTGCCAAGGAAGGAATGCTTATGAACACAATGACAGTAGAGCACGGTTCCCTAAAGGTGCAGCAGTGGCACTTACATCTTGGCAGTAACAAACAGCTGTCTAATTGGATATTAGGTCTGATGATCAGGAAGAAATCATGCCTGCCTGGTACTGGAAACCTAGCCAGCCAGCCATGGCTAGAGACACTGTGGATCTTAGAGGACCTACTCCTGCCCCTTTCTAGACCAGGTGTTCCTAACTGTGTTCCAGACACTTAACCTTAGACCACAGGTAAGGTTGCCTTGCCCCTCCAGCCATCATAGCTTCCTTCTGAAGCAGATGGAAACTATTATAGACGGTGGGGTGCCTGACCCTAGCCCACACATCTACTCCTGCACCTAAGGTCAGGGAATGTCACTGATGTTGGTGCAGAGGACCAGGAAGTCTGCTGCAAGACTGTGTCTTCTACACCTATGAAATCACAGTATGGCTGCTTAAGGCCAGAACAGTGACATCACCGGCTGACATGCCAATGTGGATGAGGAAGTCTCATAGACTACCTCCATCTCTAGATGAAAACTTTAACAACTGCTGAGAGCTGGAGAACTAGCCTTCCTCTGGGATGTGTTTCCTGAACGGTTGTCTAATACTAAGTGGTCAGCCCTAGAACATATGCATACAAGCAACACCAAATCATTCAGCAGACTCCCCTCCTCGTGTGTGTGTGTGTGTGTGTGTGTGTGTGTGTGTGTGTGTGTGTGTGTAACAGTAATAATTAAAAAGAGGCCACAAATTTGAGAAGGCACTGGGAGGAAATTAAAGGGATAGAAGGTGGAGGCAGGGGAATTGATGTAACTATATTTTAATTTAAAAAATTAATGTTTTAAAAAGGACTGGCAAAAGGTTTAGGTAGTCATTTCACCACATAAAATGATTAATAATCAGATGAAAAAGTCCTCCATATCATGTACCTTTAAGAAAATGCCAATTAAAACTAATGTGCTGGAAGAGCCTGACCAACTCAGCTGTCACACTAGCCCAGATATAGTGCTTTGAGTCAGTGAACCCCAACACCTACTCCATCTACAAGCTGCTGGACCATGATGAGGAGCTGGTGCTGCAGAACCAGATCTGGGAGCACGACATCACCAATGAAGATGAAAACCTGAAGCATGGCTGTGATTGAGGAAGTCTCAGCCATGGTCAGGTATTTATGGTGCTTCAGAGACCAGAGTCTTTGATCCAGACCAATGACTTGTGGCAAAGAGTATTTGCATGTAGAGCTGTGTGGGTAAAGATGTACTGAGTAATGTGCTACGGTTTCCAAGGCCACTGGCAGAGGTGGGAAGGATGGATGAACCAAGTGGTGCATACATGGTAGAGAGAGGCCTGAGCTGCTGCCTGAGGCCATGTTGATGTGCTCCCTGAGCTGCTGCCTGAGGCCATGTTGATGACTGTGGTCCATGCTGCCACCAGGGGCCTTGTCTAGGTCTGTAGTGCTGCTGCAGCTAGGGGCTGACTTACTACCCAAGGCCATTCCAATGTCCGTGGTCTGTGCTGCCACCTGAGGCCATGTTGATGTCTGTGGTACATATTGCTGCTGGAGGGCCATGTTGGGGAGGCCAGGTAAATGTGTGTGGGCTGGGCTGCTGCTGGGGATTATGGGTGTCTGTGGTCCGTGGCGTGTACTGATGCTGAAGGCCAGGTGGATGTCTGTGGTCTGTGCTATTGCCAGACACCATGTGGAAGTCTATGATCCATGTTCCTGCTGACTGTAAAGGGTAAGGAAGCTTCTCCTGCAGTGGTATCGATGACATCAGACTCACAGTTGAGAATAAGAGACACAGAAGGCTTCTGTGACAACCTCTACCTCACCACTGAGAGGTTGACCATGTTCCAGTGACTGTAGGACAACACAAATTGAATTTTTTTTTTAATCTTTTTGGGAGAAGGCCACTGGGGAGGGGGTAGACCTAAGACTGGGAAGTAAGGGTGATGGATGTTTTTCTGTCAGCTTAGTGGCTGCACATGAATTAATTATAATCTGGGCCCCAGGGCCTCACAGTCAATACCCCACTGACCACTCAGGCCATGGCCTGGAGGGCCTTCTGGTCCTACATCCGCCATATGTAGGTTTAAACTAAGTCTCTATCATTCTATTTACTAACAAAGACTTGGAAGTCAGGTGTGTGAGTGAAAACCTGCTAGATCAGAAAAGCCAAGAAGCAACCAGCTGACCATGGTTTTTGGCTAGAGACTCAGCAGGAATCATGTCTCTTCACTTGTTCTAAAACCAAAAGGAAGAGCCAAACTCAAGTCCTTGCCCTTTCATTCCTGTGTGTCTTCTCTATCCAAATTGTTTAGAAACTCTATCCAAGTTTCTCTATGGCCAGTTCTAGTCAGCTAGTTGCTAGCTCTGCTCCCTGACTCAAGTTAAACTGTATTTAACAGTCTTGGAGTGTCACAATGCCATCAAAATTCCCACAACAGATGACCAGGGTACATTATGTGAAATTCTCAAATAATCAATAAAAATTATGTTAATAAAAACTGTAATGCTACACTATCACATACTCAAGAGAATGACTGTGTAGTGGTTTGAATAAGAATAGTCACCAGACTAGGCAGTGGTGACTTTAATCCCAGCACTCAGGAGGCAGATGCAGGTGGGTCTCTGTGAGTTTGAGGCCAGCCTGGTCTACAGAGTGAGTTCCAGGATAGCTAGCTGTAACACAGAGAAACCTTGTCTCCAAAACCAAACAAATAAGAAAAGAATAGCCTCCAGAGGCTCATATATTTGAATGTTTGGTCCCCACCTGCTGGAACTTTTTGGAAAGTATTAGGATGGGTGGTCTTGTTGGAGGAGGTATGTCACCAGGAGAGAACTTTGATGTTTCAAAAGCCCAAGCTAGCTCTCTTCTGCCTTGGGGTTGTTGTCTCAACATGCAAGCTCTCCGCTGCTACTCCAGTGTCATGTCTGCCTGCCTGCTACCTTGCTCCCCATTGTAATGGTCATGGACTCACCTTCTGAAACCATAAGTCCCATTAAATGCTTTCTCCCACGAGTTGCCTTGGTTATGGAGTCTCAGCACAGCAGTAGAAAAGTAATGAAGACAGGCTACAATAAAGATGGACAGCACTGGGTGCTGCTGAGGAAGTGGAAAAGTTAAATCCCTCACACACTGTTGCTTAGAGTCTAGCACTGCACAGACACTTGGGAAAATAGTTTGTTAGGTTCTTAAAAAGTTAAACATAAATTTGATTCTACAACTACATTCTTAGAAACTCACCCCAAGACATAAAAATATAATCTATACAAATACATATACACAGTAACATTATGTTCTCAAAAGCATCACTTGTAATAATCAAAAGTGTATAAATAACCAAAACCAAAATAATTGAAACAACTGAAATGCCTATCAGTTCATAAATAAGAAATTATGTTGTTTCATAAAAGCAAATCCTTTAACAATACAAAGGAATGGCCTACATAAATTCTACAACACAGATTAACCTCAAAAATGGATGTTAAGAAGCTAAATCCTGGGGAGATGTTTGTTCTAATAAAGCACTTACTTGTAAGCATGAGCGCCTGAGTGCAGCCCCAGCATCTACAGAAAGTGTCAGGCTTGGTGATGCATATTTGCAATCCAGCTAGAGAGGTGAAGGCAGGGATCTCTAGGCCAATGAAAGAACATATCTCAAAAAACCAAGGTGGACAGTTCCTGAGAAACACCTGAGGTTGTCCTCTGGGCTCCATGAGCACCCACATCCACACACACTCCCCCATCAAAAGAAGCGAAGTCCCCAAACCACATCCTAAGATTCCATTTAGATAAAACTTCTTAGAATGTATAAGACAAAACAGATCACTGGCTGCTCAGGGCTAGCAGCGGACTGCATTGATGTGGCCTCTTTCATGGTATATGTGCTGTGTGTGCCCAGTTTAGACTTTCCTCCCAGTGTCCTGGAGTACAGGAGTAAAATTTACCTACAGTGATTGAAGGTGTGAAGTGACTACTCTGTAATCCCTAATTGAATCACATTTGTAGATCTGGCAGTTCATTTTTTCTTTATTAAAAAAAAAAATCTTAAGACACCTTCCAGAATAAAGTTTACTTAATATGAGCATCTGGTGTTCTATAACCTAGAAGTCTCACAGACTTACAAAGCAAACCCAAGTCTGGTTCCAACCAATCACGTTCTACAGATTTCGGGATTACAGAGTAGTAATTTGTCTACAGACCACCTCATACAGGCCTAAGCTAGCGTGGGGGCATTTTGCACACTCCTGGAGCATATAAAGAGTATTTACAGCCATCATACCTTTGGTCCAATAGCAACATTCTAAGAATTAACTAAAAGGAAGTCAGGAAGGAACAGTGGGACCAGCTCATTCTGGTGTAGTTCCAACAGCCGTAAAATACCCTCCCTGCAAAGAATCAAAACAACCTGTAACAATAGGAGTCTGTCAAATGAACTATGGCACAGTCAGAAGGTGGACGACTTCCTGAAGCCATGAGATACATGCTCTGGGGACAAGAGAACAAACAGGAAAAGACTGTCACACACAATGTTCAGTGACACAAGACCAAGCCATGGGCCTTTTCTAGGCAGGCGTGACAGAATTCCCCTAGACTCTCAGAAAGATACTTGGTAAGGTCATGGCCATGCATACCTGTAGTTTTCAGACTTGAATGTGACAAAATTAAGTGAAGGATCTTTATTCAATATATTTTGAGATTGGCCTAAGAGTCTGCATTCTATCAAGTTTCCAGGTAATGCGCTCCTGCCACATACCTATGATGGCTATCTCCAGGTGAGGAGAACACAGGTACACATTTACTTTTTATACTACTTTACATATTCCATAAGGTAAAATACTTTTGTAATAATGAAGAAAACTTATTCTTCAGGATGTTTGAATCTGTAATTATTTTTAGTTAGGGTTTCTATTGCTGTGAAGAGATACCATGACCATGGCACTTTTTATAAGTGAGAACATTTAATTGGGACTAGCTTACAATTTTAGAGGTTTAGTCTATTATTATCATGGTGGGAAGCAAGGCAGCAGGCAGCAGATATGGTGCTAGAGAAGTAGCTAAGAGTTCTACATCTTGATCTGAGGGCAACAGGAAGTGAACTGTGTGCCACACTGGGAATAGCTTGAGCATCTGAGACCTCAAAGCCCATCCCCACAGAGACACTTCCTCCAACAAAGCCACACCTCCTAATAGTGCCACTCTATATAGGCCATGCATTGAAACACATGAGTCTATAAGGGCCATTCCTATTCAAATCACCACCACAACCATCTTGAATACTGTGAAATGGAATCAAGGGTTTATTACTTTCAATACAGAATAATTTGCAATAAAAATGAGCAATAGGCATAGTTAACTAAATTTTATTTTATTATTATTTATTCTGGGGTTCAAACCCAGTTTACATGCTGAGAAGTGCTCTGCTATGCTGCTATAGCTCCAGCCCTCTAATTTTTAAGAGAATGGTGGAAAATTGATGAAAGGGTATGAAGGTACTACTATTTAAAAAGGCATGGAAAAACAAAATGGTAAACTTTAGTCACAGCATGAAAACTAGGTTAAAATGCTAACACTGTTTTTAAAATGTTAACTATATTAAGTTTAGAAGGAAAGATGAATTACATCTGTAATAGTATTTGCTCTGCCCATGACCTTGGGCTATATGGCCTAAAGGAGATGGTGCATCCTGCCATTGTATGTGACCTCTTATAAGGGATTGGAGAAGGGTCACATGCCCCTTCTCCCTGCTCCTGCCTGTGAGGTGGATTCACTCACAAATATGGAGTAGTAGACAGCAGAAGCTGGTCTGGTCTGTACTGTGAGAGGAGTGATGCGGAGAGGCTAACACAGTAAGCAATGCGGCACTGAGGTGACAGAGACACCAGAACTCAGTCCACACACACCAGAGTCCTTGCTCCGGTCTGGTTTGTCCTGCTTTTGTTCTCAAGCCAACAGCCAGTCAACCCTCTTTTACTTGGCCAAGGAGATGATGGCAGCACACAGTCAAGCCTGAATCCCAGAGTCCCTGAAAGGTTATCAGCCCGCTGGCCTGCCACTGACAAAACACCTGTGTCTCTAAGATGGGGCTGATGTATTTGGGCCTAAGCAGGCATTCCATTTGCAGCCCTTTCAACTAGGAAATGCCTACACTGACAGTCTATCAATGAAGACCTCAAAACAGTCCCACAGGCTCATTTCTGTGGGTGCCCAGGCCTGTGGGACTCGAGGACTCTGGGGAAAGGAAACCACATTCTGAAGAGAACTTCAATGGTGACGAAACTGCACACACAGCAGAAATAAGGACACTGACACCATGGTCCTTAACACAAAGTTTCAAATTGAGGAAATCAAGTCGCCTTAGATTGGACTTGCGGAAGCATCTGGGAGGCTGGGCTGCGGGCAAGTGCCTCAGTTCCTCATCCAAGCCAAGCTTTCTGAGAAGCCATGCCTAAGCAGCATAGAGAAGCAGACTTGCAGTTAACAAGAGTCAGGTGGGCAGAGCAGACTTGGGGAGAAGGTAATTCTCAGCCTCAAGATCCACTTTGCTCCCACGGTGCCCAAGCCCTACCTTCTGACTTCCAAGGAACTTCTGATGGGCTATTTTGGGCACTCCCTTCCCACCCGAGGCCTCCAACACCGACTCCACCTCTGCAAGACTAAAACATCATGTAAACCAGAAAAGCAGAAGAGTGTGAGGAAATGACCACTGTCCCAGTTAGGGCTCTTGATGGGATAAAGACCATGTCCAAAGCCATGTGGGGAGGAAGGGGCTGATTCCAGCTCACAGCTTGTCCATCACCAGGCAAGCAAGGCAGGCACTGAAGCAGAGACCATGGAGGAGTGCCGCCTACTGCCTTGCTCTCCAAAGCTTGCTCAGTTTGCTTCCTTATACACCTCAGGGCTACTAGTCCAGGGTTGGCACCACCCACAGTGAGCTCCCCCACCATCAGTCTACAGTTTACAAGTGCACCGTAGGCTTTCCCACAGCCAATCTGGTGGGGGCATTTTCTCAACTAAGGTTTCTTCTTCCCAAATGGCTTGAGCTTCTGACAAGTTGACAGAAAGCCAGCCAGCACAACCCAACTTGTGTTCTCTTGGTACAGGTGAACACAGTATGAAACACAAGCCCTTTGACATTCTCAGAGGACAAGGACCTGTGCACTTCCCTTTTGTGGGCACTTGATTTTTGTTTTCTAGTACTGGAGGGCTGAGGAGTTGGCTCAGTGGCTACAGTACTATGGAGTGAGAATCAGGAGTTTGAGTCTCCAGAACCCAAGTCAATAACAGGCGGCATGGCAGCCAGCCCGAAGTTCCAGCCTTAGAAGGTGGAGATGGGATCCCCAGAGCAAACTGGCTGGTGACACTAGCCATGCCAGGAATTCTGGGTTTGACCAAGAGACCCTGACTATAAATAAAGTGCCAGAATGATTGAGGATCAATTCTGACATCAGCCTAAGGCCCCCACATGCATGCAAACATATGTGCCAATGTCATTCCACATGTAATCCCCTCACATGTAAAAATGCATACACACACACGTATACCACATGCACATTTATGCAAACAGAAAAATAAAAACATTGTCTCATATTGGAACTCAGAGCCCGGGGGATGCTAGGCAAGTGTTCTACCATTGGCCTATGGCCCCTGCGTGTGTTTGTTTGAGAAAGGGTTTTGCTCTATGGCCCAGTCTGGCCTTGAACTTGATTATGCTTCTGCCTCAGCCTCCAGAGCTGCTGGGATTACAGGCATGTGCTCCACTCTACCAAACTAGTTTTCCTCATATTTATACTGGAGTACACCAATGCGGACAGCCCGGCAACGAACAAGTCACTGGGTCCCGAGTTGTGCCGCAGGTCTCCCTGAGCAGCTCACTACTTTCAGAGCTGTGCGACTGGTCCTGCCCACGTGTCCAACAGACTCCCTGGAAGAGAAGCAAACCCCAGGATATCAAGCACTTAGGGACAGTGGAGAGCCGAGGGCACTAGAACCCTGAGCTTTCCCTAAGAGGAGGCTGCTGCAGTGCTCCTTGTGAACTTCTTAGAAGAAGTTCATGGGAAAAATGCAATTTTGTTTTTTTAAATATCTGTTTTGTGTGTGCATGTGTACATATAAGCATGTGTCATGGTATGTGTGTAGAAGTCAGAGGAAAACATGCAAAAGCAAACTCTCCTACCATGTGACTTCTGGGGACTGAAGTCAGGTTATTGGGTTTGGCCACTTACCTTCTGAGCCATCTCTCAGATCCAAATCTGATGTTCAATGCAGGTTCAGTTTTCTTTTTAACTGTGATGTCCTAATATGACATTTGATGGCTATGACTCATGTCGCCAGTGTGTCACCATGGTGGCGTGGCGAATGAGCTCGTCTGTACTACTGAGCTAGCACCCAGATGGATAGCAGGTGCATAATGGAGATTCTGGAATACTGTGAGGCACTGAAGAGAGGCTGGGAATAATACCACCTTCAGTTTTCACAGAGAAGTTTCCATCTTGGCGCTAATGTAGCAGGCAGTTGGAATCCACTTTTGATAAAAGGCACTGAGACTTGCAGAGCATCTGAATGAAGGGCTGGCTCTGGGCTTGACTCTGCACATGCATGTTACATGCATGTTACTCGAATTTGGGAGCTACCTAGCCTAGCTCATTTCCTTCCAGATGGAAGACATCCAGGGACAGGGAAGCCTCCCAAGGCAGACTACCCTCAAGATGAAGGCAAATCTCTGTTGGGGGATGCCCCCCTGGGATAAGAAGTCATCATCCTGTATTTGTGTATGAACTAATTCACTTACATAATGCTTTTGAGATGTATATATATTATTTAGTATTATATAGTATATAGAGATTTTCCTTTGTATAAACATAATTTGTTAATCTATTAACCTGTTGATGGAACACTGATCTTTCTAGTTTGTGGGTAATTTTAAATAAATTGTCAAGCAGTTTTGTAAAAAAAAAAAAGGGGGGGTGTTATGGGGGAAAAAAAGCCTATTATATATCTATTAAAGAAACAGGTCGCCAGGCAGTGGTGGCGCACGCCTTTAATCCCAGCACTCGGGAGGCAGAGCCAGGCAGATCTCTGTGAGTTCGAGGCCAGCCTGGTCTCCAAAGTGAGTTCCAGGAAAGGCACAAAGTTACACAGAGAAACCCTGTCTCAAAAAAACAACCAAAAAAAAAAAAAAAGGAAAAGAAAAAGAAAAAGAAACAGGTCTATGGACAGAATTGTGACAGGCCTGAAATGGGTGGTAATGTCACCTCACCACAACCCAAACCACTGAAACTCTTCTTTTTAGAGAATGGGGCTCCTTTAAGGGCCCAATTTCCTTAGCCAGGTAACAGAAGGCAGAGACAGTGAGATAACCTGTGGCCTACAGGAAAGAGTAGTTAACTTAGTGTATGGTTAATGTCCATATGCATCGGCCTTTATGTCCAACCCACCCATAAACTGTGAGATGGCCACAAGCAGGGGGGGTGAAAAAAATCACGCACACCTCCCACCTCATTTGGCAAAACTGTAAATGAATCTATCAATTTTGGTTTCCCAAAATGAGGTGGGAGGTGTGTGACTTTATGGGTCTAAGTGCCTGACCACCACTGCATATTTCTTTTATTCATACAATGAAAACTGAACCACATGCCACAAAGATTGTACTGAGGTACTGTGAACCAAGTTCCCAGAAGGAAAAAACAACCCCCCCACCCAACCCATCATACGTATGCACAGTTTAATTGACTAGAACTGTATGGCTGTAGAGAGTCAGAATGTTGTAGCTCTAGAGTCAAGCCAATTTGTGCTGTCTTTAGCCCCTTAACAACCCTACCCAGTTCTAACATCCTGTGACTCCCACGTAAAATCCTTTGGAAGGTATTAACTTAGTACACCACTAACTTCCATCACCCAAGAGCAAAGGACTTATCAGCCAGCCTCTGAGACCTACCGCAGGGCTGTTCCCTCTTTGCTGTGATGGCCTACCTGATGTTTCTGGCAGTGCATATTTTTAAGTGGCTTAATTTATGACTTTTTGTCCTATAAAAAAATCATGAAACCATTTCCACATTAGAACATGTATTTGGGCAGTCTGAACATGTGTTCCTAGGCGTGGTCCTTCATATTTGACTCAAGAATAAACTCATATTTTCCTTTGAGGTGATTTTTCTAACACTTCAGCAATCAATTGTCACAGGCAGAGTTTTATGTGGTGCCTCTTTTCAATCAAAGGAATATTAAATTTAGTTGTAGTGAAGTTACTTCAAATATAGGTTTCTCTTTCTGGAGTCTGCATGCCCTTTCTTTACTGTACTTCAATAGCTTGGAACCTACACTTTCACAATCTGCCAATCGAGTATGGCAAAGCACAGTAAGAATTACAGGATAAAATCTGAGGAAAAAGAATGTAGATGAATGTAACTCTCTCTCCACACAAACGAAAAGAATGGCATGGGCATGCAACACGGGTAGTTACAGGCCGGATGTTTGTTTCTTGATCCTGAAAGCAAAGTGGAGTAACTATGGGAAAAATACAGATCCTTTTCAAGGATTCCCCACTCAGTTATGCTGTCTTCATCATTACAAAAACTACTGACATACAGGATGTTCCAGAAGTGCATACGACCCCAAGTGGACCACAGGCAGTTCCTACTCTAGTCTCTTTTGGGGGGCTGAAGGGTGCTGGAGACCCAACCCAGGCCCCGGAGCATGCCAGGCAAATGCTCTGCTGATGAGCCATACCCAAAGCCCAGGCCCGTTTTTTTCTGCTGAGTATAACTTAGAAGGGATTTGAGCCATTGGAAAAAATGCTAACACATTTGATACAAACCGCCTGACTGGAGGCAGCCTAACCCCCCGGTTTGCTAATGGTGTGTGTTCGGAAAAAGCTGAGCCAGCACCCACCTGCATCAACTTGATCTACTAACAAACACCTGTGCCATCTCCTGTGCAGTGTGTAAGACAGACTATGATCTTTTAAGATCAGTCTGATGAGGCAGTATTCACATCCAGTTTATGAAAAATAATGATATATGAGAGGCTTTGAAACTAGAGTCACCTGTATAGTGCTGAACTTACTTTCTGGGAAAAGAAAAAGAAAAAGAAAAAGAAAGGCAGTGTTGCAACTTTTAAAGGGAAATACCCAAAATGTGCAAAAACAGACACAGTAAAGAATTGCATGCCTAACATCCAGTTTTGGCTGTTAACCTCTCACAGCCCAGTGTACTCCTGCACCCCCAAACTTTGAAGCAAATCTTCAGTGTATATTTCAACTTCAGTCAGAAATCCTAAAAGATCAGATTTTTGTTGTTGTTGTTTTTGAGGCAGGGTTTCTCTGTGTAACTTTGGAACCTGTCCTGGAACTCCTTCTTATGAAGCCAGCAAGATAGTTCAGGGATCTTGCCATTAATCCAGAACACGAGTTCCAACCACGAACACGCGTGGAGAGATTATTCCTGAAACTTGTCCTCTGACCTCCACAGGGAGACAGAACACACACACGTTTAAAAATTTTTAAATGTAATTAATATACCCTTTCTAAAACTAAAAACATTTCCTCAAGTTCCAGAACGTTCCAAAACCAGGGCACAGTCAAGGTCCACAAGTTTGAGGCTAACGTTTTATCTTACAGGTTTCCAATCTCCGCACTTCTCATAGGCGTCAACCCGCAGTAACTTTAAAATCTTGATTCACAAAGAAACGCTAGCCATAGGCCCTGCCAAAGTGTGCTGCATACGTTCGTAAATATAAAGCACTCGCGGAACCACCTTTCGTGTCCTCCATAGCCATGGGTGCTATTTACCTCTGGGATCTGAGCAACAACGCCCGTATCGGATCACTTACACAGCTGGGGACCAAGCGAGCGTGTTTCCTGCCTGCAGCCAGGTGATGCGGACGCCCAACTCCGCAGGAGAGAAGCTGCTGCAGCCCCGCGCTGCAGGGGCGCTCCGCGAGCCCGCCGCCGCGCTCCAGTACCAACCGCCCGGCGGAGCCCAAGGGTCAGTGGCGGAGACCGGGTGCGCCGGGCGTGTGCCGGAAAGCCAGCGAGGAACGAGACACACCCACCTCGGCCCTCGGCCCGCTGCAGAGGGGCCCGGGGGACCCCCGTCCGCTCCGCTGAAGCCCTCCGCTGCGCGGCGTCACCCCGAGTCCCAGGAAGGGACGCCTCCTCGCAACGCGACAGTCAGGGCCCCCGGAGTCGCGCGCTCACCTCAGCTCGCACTGCTCAGCACCCGCGTAGCGCGAGGAGCCCCAAGCCGCCTACCCCCGTGACTGCTCCAGGGGCGGGGCCCCGCCCGCTCACCTCCGCTCGCCCCGCCCACCTCCGCTCCTCTCGCCGCAGGTGAGCCCCAGGAGGCGGAGCCGCGCTTCCTCGCCCCGCCCACCTCCGCTCCTCTCGCCGCAGGTGAGCCCCAGGAGGCGGAGCCGCGCTTCCTCGCCCCGCCCACCTCCGCTCCTCTTGCCTCAGGTGAGCCCCAGGAGGCGGAGCCGCGCGTTCTCCCCTCCGCTCGCCCCGCCCACCCCACCCCTTCCTGTCCTAGGTTATTGCCGGAGTAATCTGGCTGCTCCTTTTTCTTTCAGCCCAGCCAGGCCGGGAGCGCTCCGGGTAAACTGCCTGAGTCTACCGAGATCGCCATCTGGCTCATACTGGAAAAAGCAGGCACTCCCTAGACAGTGCGTAGGACGCCCCCTGCCGGTGAAGCGACCAGAGGCGGCCAAGGCTGCCACCCCGGGACGGCTGGAAAAGAGTTGGCAGAAGGCTGCAGGATTTGGGGTGAAGGATCTTGAGGACCCGAGCCCCGCCTGAGGTGCTCCGAACACCACCTCTTGCTCTACGGCCAGTTTCTCAAGTTTACCCTTGGCGATTGTTTGTAGATGAGGATATTCCCAAGGCGACATGACTTGAGACGCATGTGCCACTAACCAATTACCTTAGTGCACTAAAAATCCTGATTTTTAAAAATCAAAATCTGCAGTAACATATCTTGTGTTTTTTTCCTTTGCTGGCCAGTGTTAATTCTGTAAATATTTGTTGAGAACCTATGACTTGTTATTTATTCAAAACATGACACGATTTTTCCCCACTCCTCTCAAGCAGATCCATGTTTGGGATTGTAGTCTAGGCCTTTCCCCCTCCCAGTTGGGCTGAACTGACCTTGCCAGGAAGTCAGAAGTGGACTGACAGGGTAGCAAAGGCCCCTCGGGTGTTACATGTGGGCTGTAAGGGGAATTGGGTGTGCCTACCTCCCAGCTCAGAGGAGACATCCTGGAAAAAGGAGCGATGAATGAAATCAAGTGAGGCTGTCCAATGCTTCAGCCCAGAGGGGTGTGTTTTCCATCACGTGTCGTTGTGCCGCCCCCCTCCCTTTAAAGAGAAGGTAGAGCACCAGAAATGGCTGGGGGACCCTTTTGCAGAGAGGGAGGGAGGGAGGGCAGGAGGCGTGCAGTCAGAGCATAGGCCTAAGAAAGACAACAGTCACCATCGTGGAGTGTGTACTTTAAAGAGTCATACGTCTCTCTGAACTAGGTTTACAGCAACCTTACATGCTAGGCTAAACAGATCCCGCAGTATGATTCGGAAGGAGAGGTGCCTTGCTAGCATCAGGGCTGGGAGAAGTAGCTCCGAGGAGCAGTCTCCCTTTCATAGTGATGAAATGATCCAGGAGGCAGAATTAGTCTTCAAATGCTCCAAGCATTCCCAAGTATCCCCACATGCCTACTTTCTCCCTCCATTACCAAATTTCTTATCAACACTGTCCTGAAACTGTCCCATCCAGCGGTGTTAGAGTGACTACATTCTAGACTCCTCCCCATAGCAGGGTCCTGTGTGGGGAGCTGGCGGTGGATTGTGACAGACCCATTGCTTCCCAGGTTCTCTCCTCTGGCCTCTTCTGCCTCGCTTGCTACAAAATTCATCCGAAAGGGTCCTGTGATGACTAGCCTTCCTTGCCAACTTGATTGGATGTAGAGTTACCATGGAAACACACCTCTGAGTGTGTCTGGGAGGACATTTTTTCTGAGAAGCTTCACAGAGGTGGGAAGACCCACCTTAAATGTAGGTGACATCATCCATGTGGACTGGGGTCTTAGACTGAATGAAAGGGGGGAAACAAGATGAGCTTTTATCTCTGTTTCCTGACTACACCAACTCCACTCCTGCTACCTTCTTTCCACGCCATGATGCGCTGTATCCTGGAGACTGAGTCAGATAAGCCCTACCTGCTTATTTTGTCACAGGAACAGAGAAATGAACTAAGATAGGTTCCTGAGCTCCTAGAAACCTAGTTCTGAGGCTTCTGTCCCAATTATCTCACCTCTGAATTGTCAGATGTCTACGAGAGACAGATGCTGTCTCAATAATTCCCCACCTCAACTTCTTGGAGAGTCCCACTCTCCTTCAGGGAGACAATTTACAAGCTCAAGTGCAGCCGATGGCATCACTGTGGGGTGGGGCACAGTCGACATGGTTCTAGCTTGGAGATGCAGAAGAAAGTCCCAGCAAGGCTTGCTTTCTTGAGGAAAACGTCCTCTTCTCTCCTCGGGTTTCCTTCCTTCTGTGAGCAGGGGTGGAGCAGTAACCTTAGACAAGAGCAACACTCAACAGAAAAAGGGGCTGTACCCACCCTGACCGCTATGCTCAGGTTTCTCATGACAGGAAAAAATAAACTCCTCCCTTGTTTAGCTCATGGTCAAGATAGTTTCACACAACTGAACACCATAGCAGCAGATAAGTTCTGTCAGAAGACAAGCCTAAAAATCATTCTAGGCACCCTACCTAAAAGGGTGTCAATGCAGAAAGAGGGGCTTTTCCAGCATTGGAAAGACCAGGTTTTAGTTTCAGCTCTGCTCATTATGTTAGCTAATGATCTTGCCTACGTTTGTGAAATAGATTTTGTATTGTAAAATCAAAAGCTATCATTAAAAAATAAAGACCCATGATGATACATAGTGCTTAGCATATAAAAATGATTTATCAGTAATCACTGATAATCTACCCATTTCCAACCCCCACCAAATTTTTCTCTAGCAGAATTCAACATCACCATTTTGTATAAACTGAGGACATGACCTCTCCAAGGTATGGTTGAGGGGAAGGTTATGGTAGATATGAGGGAGAGGACAGCCAGAAGCATCTGGAAGAGTCCAGGGCAGGGAGAGAAAGTAGTAGACTGAGGACAGCAGGCTGGGCCTGGCCAGAAGAGGGGAGGAGAGACAGATAAAGACAGGACGCCAGAAGAGAGAGGGGCAAAAGAGAGGGAGGATAGCCGGAATAGCAGGGTTATAAGGAGAAGAGAGTAGCTGGGGACGGGGGAGTTCCTGTGATGGAGAAGCGCATGGTTGGGGAGGAGGGAGGAGGAGCTAGGCACTGTGATACTGAAGGAGCCTGGAGGCCAGCATGTGGGCACCCTAGATAGATATTTGTCCCTTCTGCCCACTGTTCGAGGGGAACAGGCTTCACAAATTCTTGAGGAGTGCTGGCTTTTGTTTAACCACCAGAATTTGGGGGAGTGGAGTTTCCTTTAGATCTGACAATATTCATTTCCAATTTCATCACTCTTTAGACAATTGCTTATTCAGATCTTAAATGTTTTTGCAATAGCAAGTTTTATTACACAGCACCAATGGCCTAGTACCTTTTAATTATATTTTGTGTCTGTGTCTGCCTCAAGTGTGGATACCTGTGGAAGCCAGAAGAAGGCATCAGATCCTCTGGGGATGTTTAGGCAGTTGTGAGCTGCTTGGTATGGGTGCTGGGTCCACTGGAAGAGCAACAAGTGCTCTTAATCACAGAGCCGTCCCTCTAACCCTTGCCTAGCATTTTGTCCTAGTTAGGGTTTCTATGACTATGATGAAATGCCATGACCAATGCTACTTGGTGTTGTAGGAATTAGCAGAGTCACCACATCTGGGGTGGACATTAGAATGAACAACCATTTTTTAGAAGTACTTCGAAGAATCTTTGTGGAAAACAGTGATTTTTTCTTGTTTTTCTTTCTTTCCTTCCTTCCTTCCTTCCTTCCTTCCTTCCTTCCTTCCTTTCTTTCTTTCATTTTTTTGAAGGGGCTTTGCAGTCATCCTATGACTTTGGTCACACTGATGCCTCAGGCACACCTGAGTCTCTTGTATTATTATGTATTGCACACAATACATAATGAAGAGGCATGTGATGCTCTCCTTCAGTAAGACATGTAAATTAAGATTAGGGACCTTGGTATGAGGAAATACTTTGTGTAACTTTCAATACATATGCCTTTGTAAAGATGTTTGTGGTTGTCCATCACAAAGGCTGGACCATCCTGCTGCTACATAGGCCTTAAAATTTAATCTTGGAGTGCCTTCTTTCTTCAACTGACCCATGCTACATGGTGTACCCCGACAACTTGAATAGGAAAGGGTTCATTTGGCTTATACTTCCACATCACTGTTCATCATCCAAAGGAAGTCAAGACAGGAACTCACACAGGACAGGAACCTGGAGGCAGGAGCTGATACAGAGGCCATGGAGGGGAGCTGCTCACTGGTTTGCTCCCATGACTTGCTCAGTCTGCTTTCTTATAGAACCCAGGACCACCAGCCCAGGGGTGGCCCCATCCATAATGGGCTGGGCCCTCTCCAATCAATCAATAATTAGGAAAATGTCTTATAGGCTTGCATACAGCCTGATCTTTTATAAAGGCATTTCCTCAATTGAAGTTCCCTCCTCTCTGATGACTCAAGCTTGTGTCAAGTTGAAATAAAACTAATCAGGACACATTGTATTTCTTCATATCCTAGACTGATCTACTAAAAACATGTGGTATTTTGGTCACCCATGAATTATTACTAGCTTAACAGGTAAACTGCAAATTTCTATTTGACTCCTGGTTCTTTTTTTAAAGTGTGTGTGTGTGTGTGTGTGTGTGTGTGTGTGTGTGTGTGTGTTTGTGTGTGATATGTGTGAGTTCTGCCACCCATGCATGTACATCTGGAGGCCAGAGGTGGATGGTGGGAGTCCTACTTCGTCACTCTCTGCCCTACCCTGGAGCTTGCCAGTTTTTTCTAGCTAAACTTCGTGGCCAGTGAGCTCCAGGGCTGGGGTTTCAGGGTAAGCAGCCTTGCCTGGCTTTTTATGTGAGTGCCAGGATCTGAACTCAGTTCTTCATGCCTGTGGAGCAAGCACCTCTACTAGCTGAGCCTTCTCCAAGCTTGCTCTTTCTTCTTTCTTTTTTGTTGTTGTTGCTGTGGGTTTTGTTTGTTTGTTTGTTTATTTTTTTGTTTTTGTTTTCAAGACAAGCCCTGGCTGTACTGGAATTCACTTTGTAGACCAGGCTGGCCTCTGCCTCTCAAGTGCTAGGATTAAAGACAAGGCATGTGTCACCACTGTAGCTCTTACTTAAGTCTGAAACTCTAACATCAGTACTTATAGGTTTGTATTTTTTCATTGCCAAAGATATTTTAGTGGCCTAGAAACATTTTTTATTTGAGCTGAATAGCATTAAAAATTTATGTGATTCACTTTGCTTTTTTGTTGTTGTTGGCATGGTTGCAGAACTGACTCTGCCCCTCACCTGAAGGGAGCGGTCCCAAGGAGGCCCAAAGACTCACTACTCAGCTACCACCCAGGCCCACATCCAGTGTTTTGAGTTGGCACCCCATAACAACTACCCCATCTATGACCAACTGGGGCATGTGAAGGGACTGGTCCTGTGGAACTAGAGCTGCAGGATCTTCTGACTTGGGGCAACAGAAAGATATCTGAGAGGAGTTCTGGTGAGGGGCCAAAACTGATGGTGTACCAAAAGCTAGAGGCCTTAAGCCAGACCAACAACTCATTGCAATGAACAATTGCAACTAAAGCTGTATGGACAAAAGTGTATACTGTGTGACACATTGCAGCTCCCAGAGCCACAAAGACAAATGACAAGGTGATAGAGAAGCAGGAAGGATGGAGGAGAGAAGTTTCTTTTTTAATATTTTAATTTGGGGGAGGCTGCTGCCAGGGTGAAGGGTGAACAGGGAGGGACTGGGAAATGTGTGGGATTGGGGTGTGTGATGGGAAATTCCCAAAGGATCAATAAAAATTACGTTAAAAAATACATGAAGTATTCTGACCCACAACTCTGGCAGAAGACTTCTGCTTTATCAGAGGCCAGGTCCATGCAAGGGACCCCAGGTAAGACACCACCCACTGCCCGCTAATACTCCTTAAAACCTACCTAACAGCCAAAAACTGTACCCCTCAGCTGGGCTCCATATCCCAGCCCACAACTGTAGTGATATATTGTGTACCCCAATAAAGCTTGCCTGAGGATCAGAAGACAGAGCCAGCCACTAAATTAGATGTAGTGGTCAGGCAGTGGTGGCACACGCCTTTAATTCTATCACTCGAGAGGCAGAGATCCGTCTAGATCTCTATGAGTTCAGTCACACTGGACTACATGAGAGAAACAGAGTCAGGCAGTCATGACACATGCCTTTAATGCCAGGAAGTAATATGGCAGGGCAGAGAAAGGTATATAAGGCATGAGGAAACAGGAACTCTCTCTCTCTTTAGACTGAGAATTTCATAGAGGTAAGAGCTAGTGGCTGGCTGTCCTCTGATCCTCAGGCAAGCTTTATTGGGGTGTACAATATATCCACCACACACAACTTTGGCAGAAGACTTCTGCTTTATTGGAGGCCACCATACTAGGAACCCCAGAGGCCAAGCAGGTACCCAGAGGTCACATAGGTACTTGGAACCCCAGAGGCAATGATGGCACCCAAAACCCCAGAGGTTACACAGGACACAAAAATTTCAGTGAAGACACCCTCCTAGACCAGAAAACTTCCTGGTTACTGGAACCCTAGGCCACTCAGAACAGAAGATCAGAGAGGAAACAGAAAACATCCACCTAATAAGATAAAATCAGAAATCAGCACCCTAAACCCAGATGACCAGAGGCCAGTGTAAGAACACAACAATAACTAGGGGAATATGGCACCACCAGAGCCCAGCTACCCTACCAGAGCAAGTCCTGAACATTCCAACACAGCTGAAGCACAGAAAGATGACCTTAAAACCAATCTTATGAAGATGATAGAGGCCCTTAAAGAGGAAATGAAAAATCTCTTAAAGAAATTCACCTGCCCAAAACAGGTGAAATAAATGAATAAAACAGTTCAATACCTGAAAATGGAAATAGAAGTAATAAAGACACACAGACTGAGGGAACTCCGGAAGTGGAAAATCTGGGTAAATGAACAGGAACTACAAAGTCAAGTATCACCAACAGAATATAAGAGATGGAAGAGACAATCTCAGGCATTGAAGATACAATAGAAGAAATTGATACATTAATCAAAGAAAATGTTAAATGTTAAATTTTAAAAGTTCCTAACATAAAAACATCCAGGATATCTGGGACACTGTGAAAAGACCAAACCTAAGAATATTAGAAATAGAAAAAGAAGAAGATTCCCAGCTCAAAGGCCCAGAAAATACTTTCAACAAAATCACAGAAGAAAATTTCCCTAATCTAAAAAAAAAAAAGATGCCTATCAAGGTACAAGAAGCATACAGAACACCAAATATATAGGACTAGAAAAGAAAGTTCCCTCACCACATAATAATTGAAACACTAAACACACAGAATAAAGAAAGAATATTAAAAGCTGCAAGGGAAAAAGGCCAAGTAGCCTATAAAGGCAGACATAATAGAATTACACCTGACTTCTCAATGTGGACTCTATAAGCCAGATAGACAGATGTATTGCAGACTCTAAGAGACCGTACATGTCAGCCCACACTACTATACCCAGCAAAACTTTTAATCACAATGGATGGAGAAAACAAGATATTCCATGACAAACCCAAATTTAAATAATTTCTACCCACAAATCCAGCCCTACAGAAGATCCTAGAAGGAAAATTCCAACCCAGAGAAGATAACTACACCCAAGAAAACAGAGGAAATAAGTAATTTCACACCAGCAAAACCAAAAGAAGGGAAGGAGCGCACACTACTACTACTACTACTACTACTACTACTACTACTACTACTACCACTGCTACTACTACTACCACCACTATCAAAGTGACTGGAATCAACAATCATTGCTTATTAATATCTCTCAACATCAATGGACTCAACTCCCCAATAAAAAGACACAGGCTTACAGAATGGATCCATAAACAAGACCCATCATTTTGCTGCATACAAGAAACACAGCTCAACATCAAAGATAAATATTATCTTGAATAAAGTGTTAGAAAAAGATTTTCTAAGCAAATGGACCTAAGAAGCAAGCTGGTATATCCATTCTAATACCTAATAAAATAGACTTCCAACCAAATTAATCAAAAGAGATGGGGAAGCACATACTCATCAAAGGAAAAATCCACCACAATGATGTCTCAATTCTGAACATATATGTCCCAAATGCAAGGGCACCCACATTTGTAAAAGACATATTAATAAAGCTTAAATCAAACATTGAAATACACATATTAATAATGGGAGACTTTAACACCCAACTCTCACTAGTGAACAGTGAACAGTGAACAGACAGAAACTAAAAAGAGAAATAATGGAACTAACAGATGTTATGACTCTAATGGGACCTAACAGATATCTACAGAACATTTTACCCAAACACAAAAGAATTTACCTTCTTCTCAGCACCTCATGGAACCTTATCCAAAATTGACCATATACTTGGTCAAAAAGCAAGTCTCAACAGATACAAGAAAATTGAAGTAACCCCCTGTATTTTATCAGATAGCACCATGTATTAAAGCTGGATTTCAACAACAACAGAAACAACATAAAGCCTAAAAACTCATGAAAACTGAACAACTCTCTCCTGAATAACCACTGGGTCAAAAAAGAAATTAAAGACTTCCTAGGATTACATGAAAATCAATACACAACATACCCAATTATGAGACACAATGAAATCAGTGCTAAGAGGAAAGTTCATAGCATTAAGTTCCTTCATAAAGAAATTAGAGTGATTTTGTAGTAGTAGGGACTTAACAACACATCTGAAAGCTCTAGAACAAAAAGAAGCAAACATACCCAAGAGGTGTGGACAGCAAATTCAGGGCTGAAATCAATAAACATAGAAACGAAGTGAACAATAAAAGGAATCAATGAAACAGAGTTGGTTCTTTGGGAAAATCCTTGTCCAAACTAACTAAAGGGCAGAGAGAGGATATAAATCAGGACATGGGAGTATGGGACCAGGTAAGGTAAGGAATGTAATCAATGAGGTTCACTTAAGACACTGAACAAGGCCGAAACACTGCCAATGATGCAGCTGCTGCTGTCCTGCCATTCTGTGCAAGAGAGATGGAAGCAAACTGCAAGCCTCCCTTCTCTGCTGCTCCTCACCACCTATGACCTGCCCAAGAGAGAGCTTGATCCTTCTCCCACAGATTCTTAAAGGGTCACTGCCTTCAGAGAAGACCACACCCACTGGGCCAAACCGTTCCAATTGGTCATTGGACTGAATGACAGAATTCCCACAACATTTCCCCCTTTTTGTCTAAAATAAAAAGCAAGGTTCTAATCCTAACATAATAAAAACTATATACAATAAGAACAATTATCAAGTCCAGAAAGAGGAAAAAATAATAATCTTAACAAGGAATGAAACTACATACAACAAGAACAATAACCAAGAAAGAAATACATCCTAGGCATCTAGACCATAGGTAAGAGGCAATTTTTAAGAAATTACTCCAATAGTTGTCCTTTCCTGAAGGATCTAAGTTTTATACCTAATATGTCCTTAGCTAAGATTTGGGAGGATTATAACTGTAACTCTGAAGTCTTAAACCCCATCAAAGACCTCAGAAGGAAAATAATATTACCTGAGTAAACAAGAAATTCAAGCAAATGACTTCCAAAAAATGCAAAGAATGACAGAAACATCTGGCTGCCTGGACAGTCACATAAGGTTTCTCTGAAACATTGGGGCATCCAACTTTGGCTTATAGGCCTAGAATATCTGACAGACTTTTTACAAAAGCAGGAAAATTTGAAGGACTGTCCTACCCTGTCTTGCCCAAGTTTGGCAGTCACTTTTCTTTATATCCTGCTTGTCCAGACTGGAAAGCATGCTTATTGTCAACAGTCGAGGCAAGGGCAGTTTCTTGCCCAACAGGCCTGTTTTGCCAAGAAGAAAAGCAAACTCCATATGGAGTGTCTTTGGTGCCCATCATGGTCTATCATGACTTATTATTAACCCCTTACCAATGACAATTATCCATAACCCTGAGAAAAATCCAAAATCCACCCACCTCACCTATTGTTTGAAACAAAGATTCCTCCAACTGGATGTCCCTCCCTTTTACTTCCTGTATATGTGTCTCTCTGTTTCCTCCTGACTTTTTCTTACTCTCTGTGGTTATTTCCTGTCAACTGGTTGCTTGCTCTGCCTCTTGGCCTGTGGTTGATTTTATTTAATCCTGTTTACAATATTCAAGCAAAACACACTTGGATTATAGGTGTGTGCTAGGGCTGAGCCACACCACACCTAGAAGCAGGTTTTTTTTTCCAGTAAATAACACAGTCTTGGGGTTCACAGTGTGATTAAATATCCTGCAACAGTTCCCTCTTTTTGTCTAAAAAAAAAAGAGAAAGGTTTTAACTCTAACACAGTAAAACAACTTACAATAATTAGGCTATTTCTCCCAAGCTTTCCACAATGTCCAGCTTGATTGTATTTGGCAGCTTTTGGATTAAGTATTTCTGAGTTTAAAGTTCTTTAAAATGTTCATGTCAGTCTCAAATGAACTCAGCAATTTGAATGTCCTGAGCAGCTTATAGTTGGAAGCTGATCTTTCAGTGGTGTTTGTTAGCTTAGCGGCATTACCATAATCTAGGTGGATTTGTCATTGCAGAGCTCCATCATCTTCTTGGAGTACTCAAAGGTTATCTTTTTCCTGGGACATCTTCTCCCAACAATTCATCCCTTTTCTTCAGACCTGTCCCATGGTCTCTGGATTCTGTAGCTGGATGCTTTTATTCTCCTGGAAAGATGGTAGCAAAAGCCTGCCCCAACCCTAACTCTGGGGGTTTCTTTTTTGTCAGGTTATATTTTTGCTAGGGCAAAATATTTTTGGCAACAGAAAAAACTTTATCTTTCATTTAAAAATTCTTTTTGAAAAATTGAAACTTTTATATAGCTTAAATATAGCTTAGTTTGGTGGATAAATACACTTATATTCCCCTTTCTTTTTATATATAAATTCAAGGTTAAAGTATACTTATTTTTAGACCACAAAGAACATTTCCTTTAAATTTTGGCTTGCCTTTGGCAAGTGGCTTTTAAATTTAAGTCACTATAAATCTTATGTGCCTGCTTCTGCCTCCCAAGTGCTGGGATTAAAGGTGTGAACCGTTACCTGGCTGTGGATTCCTTATAATAGTTATTTTTCATAGGGTTGTCCTGGTTTAATTTGGTTCTCCATTTCTCCTTATTTTTTAGTGTTAGAAGTAAACTTTCAAGATTTTTGAATGTGTAATCTACCATTCTTGTTGACTTATTCTGAATTTGTTCCCTGGAAAATTTCAATATTCTAGTCTTAATTAAACATGATGCCTATTTGTCCACTATTTCATTATTTTCAGACATTTTGTCTTTCTTGCCTGTATAAACTGCATAAAATTTAATGTCTTTGCTAAATTTTACTAGGTTTTGCCATTTCTATTCATGCCTCCTATGACCAGGTATCTTTGCCATTTATTTGCCAGTTAGTGGTTTTCCATTTTGATGACTATATAGCTTTACCATTGCGCGCGCGCGCGCACACACACACACACACACACACACACACACACACACACACACCATGAACTGGAGAAGATAGAGATTTTCTTCTTGCCTTCCTTATGTTTGTCTTGTAGCCAATAGTGCTGCTGTTACTTCAGTGTGTTGTGCTGATTTGGTGGTTCCTTCCTCAGGAATAGCCATTAGTTTTCCTTCCATCAGTGGTTGATGAACCGTCAGCAAACCGTGCCTTAGCTACCATTCCATTGCTCCCCACTCTGCAATGGTACCTCTTTTGGGGGAGGGGAAGTGGTTTAGGGGTGGAGATTATGGGAAACTTGTCTATTTCTTCAGTACAGTAAGGCACTGACCCCTTTGCTACCACATCCTGGTCATGAAGGAATTCAGATAGGTGCTAGTTTCATCGTAATACCTTTCCTTCCATGGATAAGCCTGTGAAGAACTCTGTCTTCAAGCTGAGCCAAGCCATCATTGTAAGGGGTACTCTTATGACCATGGGGTGGTTGACAATGACTGAGTATAAGGTTTTCCCTACCTCATAAAATGTCCAGATATGTTTCTCAAGGAGAGAGTATTTATTCTTCAGATATGCAAAGCACTTGCAATACAAGCCAACAGAAAAGTGTTGGTGGACTCCTTTCTGCCTTATTCAGAGTCCCCTGTTGCCAATTCACCAATAAATATGATATTCATAATTAGAGTATCATCTGGTTCAATATTGGTCAGGGTTGCATGCATGGAGAAGAGCTTACTGGCAGTTGCAAAAGTTGCTCTTTGTTCCTGTCCCCATTGGAAATCAGATGCCTTTCTAGTAACCTGTAGAGCGTTTTTATAACAATCTGTAAATATGGTATGTGATTTCTCTAGTATTCAAGCATATCAATTAGGAGCTGTATCTGAATCTTGTCCCTAGGTGGTGGGATTAAATGCATGCAAACCACCTTGTTCACTGTCGCTCTAGAATTTAGAAAACAACTAACTCATAGAGGTCCTCCTATTTCTTCTGGGATTAAAGGCATGGGCTACCACCACCCTGCTCAAATATTTTATTTTTGCTCTAAAACACTCCAACTCTTAGAGATTTAGTAAGCAAGTTTAAACTGTAGTAACCCTTTGAATTTACTTAAAACATTTTGAATATCTTTTTTTTTTTTTTTTTTTTTTTAAGCAGGATTTCTTTAGTAGTCCTGGCTGTTCTGGAACTAGCTCTGTAGACCAGGTTGGCTTGAAACTCACAGAGATCTGCCTGCCTCTGCCTCCCAAGTGCTGGAATTAAAGGTGTGCATCACCACCACCTGGCCATTTTAAATATCTTAACTGTGTTTTTAACAGACAACAAAATTATCCTTTTTATTTAGGAAGAAAACTCAAAAAGCTTATGTCCAAGATGGTGTGGGCCATTTGGAAATCTACAGTCTAATATTCTAACACGGAATTAAGATGCATGGTTTAAGAAAATCCATTTTTTTCTTTCATGCTAGTAAGGCAAGTGTACCTTTGGTAAATTATCATTCAAAAATATTGTTATTTTTTATTTTTATTTTTTTCATGCGTGATCAGATAGAAGGCATTTGTTAGTCTTTGTAAGTTAGTTTGGACTGACTGCACAGCTGTCTGATGAACTATTGCCTCTCCTTACTCAGGAGATCACTCCTGTTTGAATCCAATCTTTATGAATCTTGATGGTATCCGTAGCATTTCTTCTCCTGTGGAAACAAAAGCAAAACCTCTTCCCCAATGTAACACATCTCCTAGTTCCCATTCTGAGGTCAACATATCTTTAAAATATACAGGCTGATTTAATTTGAAGGTGGCAGGCAAAAGCACCTTAGTCTAAGTACTTCCATTTTGACTTCAGACTCTATTACCTGTATGATGAAACAAAGTTCAGGTTCCTAAGACCTAGGGGAGCTGAGAACTTTCCAATGGCTGACCTACTCCTCCTTAAATCATAGAAATAGTCATTATGCATCTTTAGTTCTCTAGAAACATTACAGATGTTCTCAACAACAGAAAGAACAAATGAGTCTGATTGGTTGGACTGAAAGGCTTGCATTGTATATTGGTTGATAATGATGGAATACACAAGGAAAGTCCCTAATCTCTAAATCCTGATTGGTGAAAATTGTAAGTGTAATTTGGCAAAAAATGTTTGTGATTTTTGTGCTTATAAATCCTGATTCTCCTCCTGCTCAGGGCTGTCAGGAGGAAAAGGGCTCCTGAGTCCTTGTCCTGCAGCCCTGATTGATCAGTGATTTGCTTCTGTGATGAGTTATTAAAATCTTTGGAACCCACATGTGTTGTCTCTCTCTTTTCTTGTGGTGCATAATGGGCTAGGTGTAATCGATTTTTTTTTTTACTATCCAATGTCTCTCAGCAGCTTTTGTTCCTTTCTCATTAGCATTAAAAAATGTAAAGTTAATAAAGCACTGTGTAATCTCCGGGGATCTTTATTACACCTTTTTGTTTATTAAGTATATCTTTTAAAGTGTGATTAGTATGTTCTGTAACTGCTTGTCCTATAGGGTTTTGGTATACTTGTAGTATGTTTTATGTTACAATATGCAAAAATTGTTTCGTTTTACTAGAGACACATGCTAGAGCATCATCAGTCTTACTTTGTACAGGTATCCCTACACTAGCCATACCTTCTAATAAATGTGTGATTACAGAATCAACCTTTTCAGAATTTAAAGCAGTTGCCCATTGAAATACTGAATATGTGTCTATGGTATGGTGCACATACTTTAATTTTCCAAACTCTGCAAAATGAAACACATCCATTAGACACATGTCATTTCAATGATAATACTGGGAAATTGGTATATGAACATTTGAAGACAGGTTAAGTTAGCTCCTCACCTCTATTACAACAAGCCACAATTATCTCTTAGTAAGTTAAGCTATATTTCCCCATATTAGGTGCCCTTAGCCTTTAGTTCAATTACTGGAACAATGTCCTCATTATTTTCTGTGTGTTTATTTACCCTTTAGAGAAGGCAATACTGTAGTGTCAAGTCAACCAGCAGATATAATTTCGACACTCTCTCCTCATTGTTTTTGACTGCAGTTATCAAAATAACTTATCAATATTCATAAACTTACATTTCCTTACTAAATTCAGGCAATTATTTCAGCCATTAAATATCTCTACATGATGTTTGATAACGTGTAGGAAGATGTTCTCTCTTAACTGTTTTCATTACTGATATTTTTAAAATGCAAAAAAACTAGTATCCTAAGGCCCCATGTTCCCCTTCTGCAGTTCCAGCAGTTAACTCACCACCTGGCTCCTTTCAGTCCCTGCCACCCACTTCCTCCTTGTACTTATTCTGAAGCCAGTCCCACTACAGACTGCAGTATGTGTCTCTAAAAGATAAAGACTTTTCAGGGGCCAAGTGTTTTGTCAAGCATTTCCTGGAACTAGTTTGTGGGGACATCTGCCGAGAAATGGCTATGGTGTTCATAAGAAGCTGCACTTTGGGGAGTGGGCAGAACTGGAGACAGTAACGTTGAGTGGAGAAGGCAGACGTAGAAGGTAGAAATGACATTTCTCAATAGCTGAAGTGCTTGTGGTGGGAGCGCGTACCCCGGGGGCAGCTTTGGCTCGGGTTCAGGTCCTGAGACAGGAAAGGAGCGTCAGCACAAGGAAACCTTCTGACCACCAAGTAGATTGCTCTCAAGTGGCCCCAAATAGCTCGGACCATCTTTATTTATACTTAAACAGAGTTTTCTTACAAGGGTTATGAACAGCTTTATCATCAGCTTCCATTTTTGACTTTAAGAAATACATCCTAATTTAAGGAATACATTGTGATCATTATGAAAGCCCCCATTGTTCCCCTTTATGCTTCCTAAAATACACCTTCCATCCCTTGCACAACTTTATTCTAGACATAGAGGTCAGCATTTTTGCAGGCTTCACTAAAAATCTAGCCAGACACATCCGGCTCTCACAGCACTTAAGTCAGCTGGCAGCTACTGTGGTTACAGAGTTAAAAAGTAATAGACCTGGGCACAATGCTTTAAGGACAATATTCAAACCCAGACATTTTTTTATGTCTGCAAGATATATTTTTATATAGTTCCTTTTTCAACAAGAGGGTCCCATGTCTCAATCTCTCTATAAAAGGCAGATTTCAATAAGGCACTCTTTTCCCATCTCACTATACCACACTTCCTCCACCAATATAAGCTCCTGTGTATGGTAAAGATGGATCTATCCATCCCACATTTTACATTGCATTTTTTCCTCTTGGAGCATACCAGATCCTACCAATGACTCTGTGCTTGGTGTCCAGGGAACTTACTCTCAACAGCTGGCACCATGTGTATTCCTGAGGATTTCTCCCTAGTCAGTGTATGTATGCCTTGCTCTCTTTTCCAAAACTGTTAGACATGGTAATTATTCCAAGCGTTATTGTCTCATATGTACCTAACTACCTCCATTGAGTCAGAAAAGTTCCCAGGGTTGGGAGTTGTAGTTAGTAATTCAAAATAAGAGATTAAAGAAGCATTAGCCCCCTGTTGAATCTTAGGGGAAAATATTCAAGGAGCAGAATTCCAGGGAAAATTACAGCTATTGCATGTGTGACTGACAAAGTAAAAACTAAAAACCACCCAAAGAATCACCAATATGATGGGAGAGAAGAGAGCCTGTAAGCTGCATGCATTTTGCAAATTCCTACACTGTTCCATGGACCACGGTTCCAGGCCAACTGAGAGTCCATTTCCACAGGAGCCTTGCGCTGAGGAAACCCATTGGACAGGTAGTCCTATGCTGATCTGAGACTAGGCTGCATGGCTCCCAACACATGAAGACCTGAGTGTGAGCCCCAGAATGCATGTTTAAAAAGCTGAGTATGGTGGCACACACTTGAAATGCCAGTGGTGAAGCGGTGTAGACAAGTGGATTCTTGGTGTATGTAGGCTGCTGTGTGAGTTTCAGATCAGTGAGAAACCCTGTTTCAAAACATAAAGTGAAATGTGTCTGAGGAATGACACCTGATATTGACCTCAGACTTTCAAATGTATACAGACACACATGCATGCACATATGCACACATACACAAGCATGTGCAGATATACTTACACATACATAAACAAACAACAAGAAAGTAAAAGTGGGACTATTTGGGTGAAGAAGGGGAAGAGCAGAAGGTGCGTATGGGGACAGAAGAGGGCAATGAAGGGTGAATAGGAACAAAATAGATGATATATGTGTATGCAAATGTCCTTATATATAAGTACGTGCGAATTATAATTTAAACAAATAAAACAAGCAAGTAAGCTTCATTTGTCCTTGGAGTGGAGGGTAGTGGAGGCTAGAGGAGGCTAGAGGTGATGGTGAATTCCACAGAAAGCTTTTGGGTGAGGGTAGAGAGGCCTCTGCAGCCTCAGCAGCTACTTGGGGGAAAGAATGGCAGTCTTGCTCTTGGTGAAAAGCAAAGGTTGGAACCTTTGGATGCAATTGTATGCAATCCCTCTGTGTGAGCATTACCCATGTTTGCTGACTGTCCTCATATAGTCAGTGTTCTAATGATCCCATGGTAGGAAGTCAGCAAAGGTCAGGGTTCTCTAAAGGAACAGAACTGATAGAATAAATACGTAGGATTAGAGTGGGTCACAGGCTGTGGTCCAAATAGTCTAACAGTAGATATGTATTAGCTAGGGTTCTGTAGAGTAAGAGAACTTATGGAACGAATCTCTCTATATATAGAAAGGGGATTTATTAGAATGACTTACAGGCTGTGGTCCAGCTAATCTAACAATGGCTGTCTATGAATGGAAGGTCCAAGAACCCAGTAGTAGTTCAGTCCATGAGGCCAGATGGCTCAGCTGGCCTTCAGAATATATTGGAATCCCAAAGATGTAGGCTCTAATTCCAGTGAAGGAATGGAATTGCTACTGAGGCAAGAACAAGCAGCAAAGAGCAAAAGCTTCCTTCTTCCATGTCCTTACATAGGCTTCTAGCAGAAGGCATGACCCACATTAAAGGTTGGTTTTCCCAGCTCAAAAGATCTGGATTAAAGGCATGTCATCCCATTTCAAGATCTTCCCATTTCAAATTAAGCAAAAATCCCTCACAGGTGTGCCTCATCTATTTGGGGATCTTAGTTAATTCCAGATGTAGTCAAATTGACAGTCAAAAATAGCCATCAAAGGATGTCTCTTGATGGAAAGGCAGAGGATCCAGTGGCTGTTCAGTTCATAATGCTAGATGTTGCAACCATCCTGATCTGGTGCTGGAGTCCCAAGGAAGTCCTAGAGAGCTGCTGGTCTTTGGTCTTAGAATCCTGAAGAAACAGGTTCTAATACCAGCAAAGGAATGCCTTAGGAACAGGATAGATGAACTTGCCAGCAAGAGTGAGGGCAAGCAGGCAAAATGAAAAAAGCTTCTTTCTTCCATGTCCTTTCTATGTAGGATGTTATCCCAAAGTATGGCCCAGGGTTAGGCTGGGTCTTCTGACCTCAAATGACCTAGATTTAGGGTGGGTCTTCCCATTTTAAATGATCCAGTCAGGAAAATCCCTCAAGTATGCATAGCTGCTTGGGTTTTGGTTGATTCCAGATGTAGTCAAATTAATAACCAAGATTAGCATCACAGCATTGTGACTGCCACGTTTACAATGTCCCTTCACAAAGGCTGGCTCATTTTTTATTTGGACTTCTATCAAGGAAATCCTGGGAAACTGGTTGTAGGTCCCTTGACAGTAGAGTTTGGATACATGGCTATATCCCTACATTCCTAGCTTAGCAGTCAGCCCACAGAATGGGTGCTCAGAAAGTGGTCATTGAATGGATGACAAGATAGAAAGAAGAGGGGGGTGGAGAATGGTTAAGAGCACTGGCTGCTTTTCCAGAGGACCTGAATTCAATTCCCAGCAACCACACGGTGATTCTTTAACAACAACAACAACAACAACAACAACAACAAAAGACTGGACTATAGGCAGGCCTGTAGGGCATTTTAAAAAAAAGATTGAAGGAGGAAAGAACAAATGCTAAATGAATTAAGTCCAGAGTTTTATGAGGGGCTAAGTATAACAATAAACACATATAGTAAAGGAGAAAAAAAAAATCAGTGATGGGTAGATTAATGTTTTACCCAAAGTTGGCCACATTCTGGCCCCAAGAACCCTCTAGAATGTCTGTCACTTTATAGTGTGGATGTGAAAAGTTAATGGCTTTGTGCTGAGTAACTATCATGGATTATCCTGATAAGTTCATGATCCTCACACAGTGCTCATAATTGAGGGAGGGAGGCAGGAGAACCAGAGCAGTAGTTATGAGGATGGAGGTTATTGATAGAGTGATGCTAGTGCCAGCTTTGAAGACAGAGGAAAGGGGCCATGAGCCAGGGATGTGGAAGGCTCTAGATTCTTCTTTAGAACCTCTAGAAACTAGCACACAACATCTAGCTTGATCTTATCTCCACAACATACATTTCCCACTTTTGACCTTGAATATTTTAGAATTGTGGATATTAAATATTTAAAAATACATAGCTCAATAAATAAAGCCATTGATCTAGTGCTAATATGTTATAGCAGGCTGACAGTTTGGGCAGTGTTGCTTAGTTTCTTTGCAAGGTAAAGGTGAAATGTCACAAACACAGGTATGGGAGAGTCTACTGAAAACAATGTTTCTAAAACAACCCTGTATTGTGAAAAATATTTTTGTACACTGTGAAGATGTGTCTTTGCCAAGGTGCCTTCTGATTGGTTTAATAAAGATCTGAATGGCCAATAGCTAGGCAGGAAAATGGAACTTCCACACAGAGAAAGAGGAGGGAATGAATTGAGGTGTGGGAGAGACAGCAGAAGACAGAGAGAGGAAACAGGAGGTGCAATATGGAAGAGAGGTAAAAAGCCATGAGACAACACACAGATTAATATAAATGGGTTAAATTAAGTTATAAGAGCTAGTGGGACAAGCCTAAGTTATAGGCTGAGCTTTCATAATTAATAATATTTCTCCATGTTGATATTTTGTGAGCTGGTATCCCAAAGAAAAATCCATCTACATATGGAGCCCAACATGGGACTTGAATATCCAAACATAGGGCCTGAGAAAGCTAAGAAAAGTTCTGGACAAGGAACCAGACAGCTTCCTAGTCCTGCAGTTTCTCAGCGGGCGGGTGCTGGGCATCATTCAGAGGCAGCGGCTGCTCCTGCTTGCTGGAGCCAGCCACCAGTGCCACATTCCAGTGCCATGCACTAAGCTGAGTGTTCAGTGGCTGACATGGCAGTTTATGATTTGTCTCATGTGATCAGAGAATGCTGCAGGTATTCAGGAAAGACAGTTATACATGAAAAAACACCTCTAAATAAGTTGAAGTATGTTTAAAAAATGTATGTAGGCTTAAAAAAGAAAAGAAAATGGGTATAGACAGTCATAGAAAAATAGTTTATAAATAAAATAAAGTCTGTAAAGAGAAAGTAAAATAATATAAAAAAGTAAACCATGTAAAGATGGAAAATACACAGGGAGTTTGGATCCTGTATGGAGTCTGTTGACTTTGAATTTTTTGATTGCTGATGAGAGAATGGCAGCTGCTGAGAGATATGGGATTGTAAGAAGAACTCCTGAATTAAACCAGCTTAGATACTTTATGAATGTGGTAACTTTAAAATGAAAGTCAGAAAATGTATTGCTTTGGGGAAGAGGTTATGCTTTTATTTCCACAGAAAATGAGAGGCTGTGGATTCATTCAAGGTTGATAGAGATCAGGTTTGATTGGGTGAAACCCCCTGAAAATCTTGACAACAGACATAAAGAAATAAACCTAGATAAATCACAAGACAGGTGATGTCTGCTCAAACATAAAACAAAAAATCATCTTTGGCTGGCTTGTGTACAACACACAGTCCACACTTGTGTGTTTCCTTTGAAAGTCTGTGTTTTCAGAGCAAGGGGACTACACATCAATGAAAATGAGTGGCCTAGGTGATCTAGCCTCTCAGAGTGCCTCTGTTGCAGTTTCCTCAGAGTTCTGCATCCAGAACATCTTCAAGGCTGCTGGTTGAGGTATTCCAGCCCCATAGACTATTTTAACCAGGTCTACAGATAAGGTTTGCACTTTCCCATTGCACAGAGACTGGACAACAAATGTTATGGCAGTTTCCCAGGACTTGGTCATTATCTCAATTTTCTCAGGTTCCCTAAAGTTGCCATTTCCCACAGACAGTAGGAAGCAGTCTAGAGAACACAACACCCACATTCCCAAGAGGTGGGGTGGGTGGTGTTTGGTTATTCCATGGGTTATGGATGTTTGTAGTCATTTACGGAGGTTGATTACAAATTGTTACTGGTCTTGGTCAGGGAGAAAGCTAAACAAAGGATATTGGATTCAGGGGTCTTTTCCTGAAGAGAAAATGGGGGATATAGTTAGTATAGAAAAGATGGGATAAAGAGTAGATTGTTGAGTTTATTTTTAAATAACCACTAGTCTCAAATATTTTACATTGGTATGGATTTTTGTATATTGATACAAATTTAAGGTTATTTTTGTTATACTGTATATGTGTTTTGCTCTTGTTTCAAGTATTGTACCTATGTAGCTCATTTAAAAATGCAATGTAAAGTTTTAGACAAAGCTAATATTACAAACTATTTGGGATAATAAAGAAAGACAGGTTAGTAGTTAGCCACCTATAAAAATCAAACTTATAGCCATGTTAGGTATGTTTTCAAGGTCAAACAGATATATTTTAAATAGATAGGTGGCCTCTAAACACTTCAAAGACCAACAGAATATGGCATTTAAAATGTTTTAATAACATAAAGCTTTTCATGACAGTGAGATATGTCTGCTCCTGGCAGCACCAATTTACTTCAAAAGAGGATGATGGCACCAAAGAAACTCCATATGAAGTTTGCTTTCTTTTGTGGCAAAGTTAGTTACTGGGCAAAGAAATTTCCCTTGCCTCACTGCTGACAGATTGCTGTCCAAACTGGACAAGCAGGACACAAAAGAAGACAATTTCCAAACTTTGCTAAGACAAAGTAGGACAGTTCTTCAAAATTCATGCTTTACAGGAAAGTCTGTCAGATATTTTAGATCTATAGGCCAAAGATGGATGCCCCAATTTTACAGAGGAACCTTAGGTGACTGTCCAGGCAACCAGACGTTTCTGTCATTTCTATAGTTTTGGAAGTTGTTTGTTCTGCACTTACTGTTTACTCATGTAATATTATATCCTTCTTTGGTCTCTGGTAGAGTTAAAGATGAGATGTTATAGTTACAGTTTTCTTTGTTATCAAATTCAAAAAAGAAAACTCACAAAAGAAGTATAAAATGTATAAGGTTGAGAGATGTAAAAACTTAAATTGTCAATCAAAAAATGTTTTGGGGTCTAGAAAGATAGTTTTAAGATGGTAATACAAGTTATGATAAAAATGGTTTAGATGTAAAACTTTAAATTTATCAAGGTAAGATAGATAATAGAGTATTTTCTCTGAATATGCCAAATACAAATGAACTGGACACTGAATATAATTCTTACCTTGATAATTGTTCTTATTGTATATAGTTTTACTATGTTAGGGTTAAAAACTTCCCTTTTTATTTAGACAATACCTGATAATTCTTCTTATTGTATATAGCCTTACTGTGTTGAGTTAACACCTTTTTTTTATTTAGATAAAAAAATGGGGAAATAATGTGGAATAATCTTTTTTATATACTGTCAAGATGTGTCTTTGCCATGGTGCCTTCTGATTGGTTTAATAACAACTTGAATGGCCAATAGCTAGCAGGAATAGGTTAGGCAGGATTTCTGGGCAGAGAGAGAGAAGAGGAGATGAACTGAGATGCAGGAGAGACAGCAGAGGACATGGAGGTGCAAGATGGAAGGTAAAAAGCCACCTGACAAAACACAAATTAATACAAATGGGTTGATTTAAGTTATAAGAGCTAGTGGGACAAGCCTAAGCTATAGGCCAAGCTTTCATGATTAATAATAAGTGTCCATGTTATTTTTTGTGTGCTGGCAGCCCAAAGAAAAATCTGTCTGCAATTCTGCTATCTCTACAGGACACTGAAAAATGAAGAGATTGACAAAAACTTTTATAATTTGATTCAGAGATTTCAATGTTGTCCTCAGAAGTTTTCTCTTCATGACCTTTCTTGTGTCTGCCCTTCTGTGAGTTGGCTTAATGCTCAGTCCTACACTTGGCAAGATGATTGCCAGGATCTAGAAGGCTACAGCTTATATGAGGAAGAGCTCCCATATCACTCTTGGATTTCACATGGGTAAATTTGAGAATAACCTGGAAGAAGAGGCATCTGAACTGTAACTGAAAGATAGCAAGGGCATTGTGGATGATAGATCCTCGGCTAAGAGCTGGCCAAATTTTGTGGGTTTGTTGATCCAAAACTCTAACTTGTGTGGTGAGATTTCATGTTAAATCTGCATAAATTTGCTCAATAACTTTCCTCCTAAAGTACTACCTCATCTGTAATTGTTCTTATGCCTTGAAAACTCACCATACAGTTGTGGGTGTCCACTAGAAAAGACTACTGAGACATGGTATTAAACCAGTAGAAAGTCTTTATTAGCTGGCCAGAGACTACAAGGAGTGTTTGAGATCTCAGTGTAGCCCTGAGTCTTTCTCAGGGTGAGCTTTTAAGCAAAAAAAAAAAAAAAAAAAACCAAAACATATTTTGAGTCGACAGACTTCAGTTAACAAGAACAGTTAGTCAGAAGGAAAGCAACAGAAGCCAAAGAAAGCAAGGTTAGTACATGTAGTGACTTTCTCAGAACTATGTACTTTGATGGATTAGGTCTTTGTTTTGGTTTTGGTTGGTAGTGTTATTTATGTGCTGAGTTTTTGGACCAAATGGTATTTCCATCATGGAGTCAGTTGTGCTAATGTCTGGGGGCCTACAAAGGTCTGAGACACTGCTACAACATAAACTGCAAAACTTTAGTGAATGAAATTCTATTCCTGGAATTACCATCAAAACCAATTCTTTGGGAAAGGCCCATGATTACTTACAATCAAAATCCCAGGTCCATTTTGAGAATAGTGTTACTGGAAACTCCCAACTTGTCGGAAGGACATGGAGATGCTGATGACCATTAAACTAATAAGACATTGGCTGGTTTAACTTTGATATCTCTAGAAACAGGCTCTACAATAAGGAATCAAGTGCATGCAGCATATCAAACAGTGACCTCAGAGAAGCATCAAGTTGGTATTGGGAGGTGAGGCAAGGAAGAGGTTATGGGCTTTCATATGAATCCTTTGCCCAAACTCCTAGGCTGATGTTCTGACCCCAGGACCTCAGATAGGATCTTATTTGGAAAGAAGATCACTGCAGATGTATTTAATTAGGATGAGATGACACTGGAGTAGGATGGGCCTCTGATTCAGTGTGATTAGTGTCATCATAGAAAGGGAAATTAGGGCTCAGATTTTCATATGAAGGGACACTATGAGAAGAGGAAGGTGAAGAGTGGGTTAATCCTTCTACTGAGCAAGGAATGCCACAAAGTGCCAGAAAATAATGAGATCAAGGAGAGGCATGGAACAGATGTCCCTTGCAGCTCTCAGAAGGACCCATTCTACTGATTCTGATCTCAGGCTTTAGACAGATGCTGTAGAGTTTTAGGGTTTAGACCCCTCATTGGTGGCACTTTGTTACAATAGTCTTTTAAAACCAATGCAGCTGGTGAAATGACAAGAGCAGGTGTCATCAAGCAAGCTATCAGTGAGCAAACTGAGTGTAATCCCACCAGTGAACCTCGAGAGGTGGCACAGTGCACACATCTCAAAAAGTGAACCGGTTGGCTGCACTATTAACCAGCACCATACAATGTGAAGATTTGCATGTTTGTTTTGTTTTCCAAAGGAGATAACGTAAGTGGGCAGTAAGTTCAAGATTGACACAGGTTGTATCATTCATCCTTAAAGAAATGCAAATCAAAACCACAACCAGAAATTATTTCACATCTATTGTATAATGAGAAGATAATTTCAAAAAAGATGGTGCTTCTGGGTGTGGTGGCACACAATTTTAATCCTAGCACTTAGGAGGCAGAGATAGATGGATTTCACTGAGTTCCAGGCTAGCCAGGACTACATATGGAGACCTTGTCTTAAAGCAAGCAAGCAAGCAAGCAAGCAAGCAAGCAAGAAAGAAAGAAAGAAAGAAAGAAAGGAAAGAAAGAAAGAAAGAAAGAAAGAAAGAAAGAAAAGAAAGAAAGAAAGAAGGAAAGAAAAGAAAGAAAGAAAGGAAAGAAAGAAAGAAGGAAAGAAAGAAAGAAAGAAAAGAAAGAAAGAAGGAAAGAAAGAAAGGAAGAAGGAAAGAAAGAAGGAAAGAAAGAAAGAAGGAAGGAAGGAAAGAAGGAAAGAAAGAAAGGAAAGAAAAGGGAAGAAAAAGTATGATATGTGAAGTATTGGTGAGAATATCGAAGAACTAGAACTCTCATTTATTTCTGGCAGTAATGAAAAATGCACAGCTTTTTTGGAGAACAGTTTTCTGTAGTATGAATCTTAAAAGGACTTATTAATAAAATCAAACCTGAGCCAGGTATTGGGGTGAATGCTGGAAGACCAGAGAAGCAGAACAAGCCACAGCTACCTCACCTTGCCATTTCCTCAGCTTATCCTGTTCCCTCAGACTGGATGCCTCTCAGCTGAACTGTGCTGCTCCAAAGCCTAAAAGCTTAACCAGCCAAAAGCTTCTAATTTCTGGTCTTCACGCCTCATATACCTTTCTGCTTTCTGTCATCACTTTTTGGGATTAAAGGTGTGTGTCACCATGCCTGGCTGTTTCCAATGTGGCCTTGAACTCACAGATCCAGAGGGATTTCTGCCTCTGGAATGCTAGGATTAAAGGTGTGAGTGCCACCATTTTCTAGCCTCTGCATCTAGTGGCTGTCCTGTTCTCTGACCCCACATAAGTTTATTAGGGTGCACAATATTTTGGGGAACACAATACCACCACAGTTTTCCCATTCTCAGAAAGCTAAACAGAGACCTACCCTGTGGCCTGGCAATCTCACCTAATTATATACATACCTGATAGAACTGGAGAAGTGTGCTCACACAAAAACATATATATGAATGTTCATGGCAATATTACTTAGAGTTACCAGAAGTGGGAAACTCCAAAAGTCCATGAGTTGATGAGTAAACAAAGTGTGAATCATCCACATCTTGAAATGTAATTCAATGGTACAAAGGAAGGGATTCCTGATGCACGATATAATAAATTAGACAGAAGACATCATGGTAAGTGAAGTATGCAAAATGCCACACCATACACGGTTCTGTTTATGACATTTCCAGCATAGACAAACCCATCCAAAATACAGCAGCTGCGTCTGTGGGCAGATGGCAGAGGGCTTTGTTGTTGTTTGCTTGTTCATAGTGATAATAAACATATAATTGTGTGAATATGTATTAAAACATTGAGGTCCACACTTTGAAGTAAGTTTTAAGATAAAAATATTTTTGAGAATAACTCTCCTAGAGGAGAAGAGCTGGGGCATTTCTCCATCATCAGCTCCCAGCAGTTTGGGTTCCAGACTCTCCCCAGGATATATTAATAACCCAGGGCTTGTGACTAGATTTGGGTGTGGACTCTAGGTGCTAGGATTTGCAGTAGGGCTCGGATACAATCAGAATTTACTCATTTCAAGTGTGGTCACTTTCCTATGGTTTGTAGGCTTGTGCCTTTTGTGGTTATACAATATTGACTTCTTGATGTTCTGTCCTCATGTCAAAATGTCGTTCCTTGACTAAAAAAAAATATGTGATGGTTCTATGGTGTCATGCTCCTGGGGCACCAGTGTCTGCTGAGGGCTGTGCAGAGGAGTCGGCTCCAGTCGACAGTGCATAACTATACCATACTCCTGTGGGTTGCCTTACAAGAAAACTGGGTGAGTCACAGAACATAAAGATGTGAAAACTGGAAGCGGAATTCCTGGGAGAAGGGAGGGTTAGTATTAAGTGGTAAGAGAATGGGAGGCAAGTGTGACCAGACTGCATTGTGTGTGTGTGTGTGTGTGTGTGTGTGTGTGTGTGTGTGTGTATGAAACTGTCAAAGAACAAATTTAATTCTTCCCCAAAGTTGAAGTGTTGTAAACAATGGTGGGGTGTGTTACCTGAAAGGTTTAAAATTTAGTTATGTTGAGGTGATCCACAATCATTTTAGCTACAAAGAGTGGAAATCAACCCCGGCTGGGATGGTTGTAATAAAGAGTGTGGAGAAAAGAAGCACTTGTGAGGACATGGGAGGGGCTTGAGCCTCACCCACTTCAGTAAGACGGGATTTCTCTCTCTCTCCTCTCTCTCTCTCTCTCTCTCTCTCTCTCTCTCTCTCTCTCTCTCTCACACACACACACACACACACACACACACACACACACACATGCACTCACATTATATATACACATACATACACAGAAGATGAATCAAGAAGGAAACCTGTTTCTGGAAACCGGTGATATAAGTCCTGAGGATATAGTTCCCCAGGACCAGTCCCTTCATGAGCTCCAGCAGGTCCTAGATGTTGTAGACACTAGGGTGGCTGTTGGCCTGGTTGGTAACTGAGCTAGTCAGTCTGGGCTACTGGGGGAGCTCCTCTCAGGTGAGGGGCAGAACCTGATGCCCATGGCATCAGGGTCAGCTCTTCTCTGAGGGTTGGGGCCAGTTCTCTTGCTGTAGTGTCCAGCCAGAGGCAAGGCCAGCTTTCCCAGGGCCAGTGAAACAGCCTCAATTTCTGACACTTCTTTTGTTTCTACATGGCTCTGTGCAGCACCAGACCCTCATTGTAAGTTGGCTTCACTAAAGAACTTTCCATGATACGCCATTCTACAATAGCAGTACTTACGTGCCATAGTCATATGCTTCCCTAAACTGCTCTTCAGAACTACTGAAAACGGGCCTGGGGAGATGGCTCAGTTGGCAGTGCACCTGATACATGAGTGAAAAGACTTGAATCTGGATCCTAGCCATCCATAAAAAAGCTGGGCATGGTGGTGCACTCCTACACAAGGTGGCTGTCCTCTCCAGAATGACAGGGTTATTTCTATGAACTGTAATCTCCAGAACCCTGAATTAAAACAAACTTTTGCCTTTACAAGTTAGTTGTAGTAGGTATTTCATTATGCCATGCAAAGCTGATGTTAGTAACTAATGGAAATGACTTTCACTTTCTTTGTGACATATAATGGGGATATCTTTCCTGTGCTTACTTTGCTGTCCTTACATCCTGTTTGCTGAGATGTCTATTTTTTTTTTTTTTTGTACTGTCCCTTTGTAAGGGTTCTTTGTCTACTTTGGATACAAGCCCTTCATCAGATGGCACTTGGCAAATATTTTCTCCCAGGCTATGGCTTGGGTTCTCATTCTCTAACAGTGGCTTTCTGCAGGGCAGTTTGGTTGTGAATGAAGCCCACTGTAATAGTTAATACCAACAGTCGGCTTGAAAGAACCTAGGCTGCAAACTTCTTGGCAAGTTTGTGAGGACATTTCTAGACTGAACTGAGGTGGGAAGGCCCACCCTCACTGTGGGCACGCGCTATGGCACAGGTTGGGGTCCTGGGATGAATGGAGAGAAATGAGCTTAGGACCAGTGTTCACTTCTCTGCTTTCTGACTGCAGACGGAGTGTGACCAGCTGCCTGATGCTGCCGCTCTCATGACTCCCCACCACAGAGGTCTGTACGCAAAAACGTGAGCCAGGGCAAGCCCTTTCTTGTCAGGTATTCTGTAACACAAGGGGAGAGTAACCAGTACATCCACCTTACCAAACTTGTCTCTTGAGGATGGTGCCTCCCAGCTTCAGACAGTTTAAAGACTGCACTCACCCCATTCCTGTTTACTCCTCATGACCCCACTGTGAAAAAACATTCTTCAAGTGCCATGGACAATTGTGAAAATGATCAGACTTAAGAAGGACTCAGACATCTTCTGACCTCTGACATGTAACACTTTTTTTTTTTTTTACCACTGAGCCTCAAACACTCTTGTTATCAATCTTTGTAGCCAAAGATTGTTGAATCAAAATATAATTATGCAACCCTCCACATTTTACTTAAAAAAATCTGCCCTTGTAGCAACTTCTTTGGACATGCTCAGAGTTTATTATGGTACAGGTATTCCTGTGGCAACTCTCTGCTACTCTCAATGAGTGTGCTAGCACTTGAAGAGCTTTCCTGAGTGTTTAGATGACACCTCCATCATAGCAGGGCCCATTGCACTTTCTGTGGCATCTGATTGCACTGTTTATTACCTTATCCTTGTCTTCTACATTCCTTGCTCAGCTTCTACCCTCAGGAGCTTCTCCTCAGAGCCTCTAGATGGGTACCTCCTCTGCCTGTTCTGACACAGTGATCAACCTCAGCTCATGGGTCTTTGTTTTCTGTCTGTTCCTGGTTGTCAATCTCAACCCTTCATGATTTTATCTACCAACAGATAGTTGAGTGAATGACTATAAAACTGGGATCTCCAAATCTCTCCTTTTTCCTCACCTGTTATTATTATACAATAATTGCCTAGACATTTCAATCCAGATGTCCCATTTCAAATAGGGTATGGTCAAAACTGAATGAACTATCTTGATCTATCTTTCCAACCAGATGTTCTTCTGAAGTCCCAGTTTTCTTTTGGCTTTTCTGGTTGGTTGGGCCAGAAACCTGGAATCCTTTCTTATTATATTCTTATTCTGTCTCTATCTCGCTCCATCTTTGTATCCTTTATCTTCTTCGTCATCTACTCCACCTCAGTTCTTCACACCATCACTCTCATCAAGAGACAATACAGCATTGAGCTAATCAGGAAGCAGCATGATAGAGTCATGTGACATTAAATATCTTCTAAGTGAAGGAATGGTTCTGAAGCAGTTGGAATAAAATTAGTGGCCAATGTACTCTACTACTTTCCTCCATCTTAGACTGTCTAGGGCCCCAAACCAGAAAGTGGTGCTGCTTACTTTCAGACTAGGTCTTCCCACATCAATGGGGATCAAGACGGTCCCCCCACAGACATGTCCACATAGCCAACCTACTCTAGACTATCCTCTTCCCAGGTGATTCTAGGTTGTATAAAACCAACAATTAACCTTGCCTGCTCTTCCTCTTGGCTCCAGGGAGAGAGACCAGAGTATAACTCAGGTTTAGGCAGATGACTCCTCTCACTGAGGATCTTGACTCTTTTGCAAAGAGTTAGGGCAGCCAGGTCAACTTATACCGACGTGCTCTGGGAGGGTTCAATTATTGCAGAATATTTGTTTATACTGTAAAGATGTGTCTTGCCTAAGGTGCCTTCTGATTGGTTAAATAAAGAGCTAAAGGGTCAATAGCTAGGCAGGACTTCCAGGCAGAGAGAGAAACTGGGGAGAGGAATCTAGGTGGGTGATTTCACCAGCAAACTAGGAGCAAGTTGGATGTGCCATACTAGAAGAGGTAACCAAATCATGTGGCAGAATGTAGATTAAAAAATAAATATGGGTTAATTAAGTTATAAGAGCTAGTTGGGAAAAAGCCTAAGCAAAGGGCAAGTTTTCACTTCCGAAGGTGACATTCAGCTGGTAGTTTGAGGAGATGGTCCTTCCACCCTAGACCATGGCCAAGTTCGTCCATAACTTCACGGAGAAGTCACTAATAACCACTGCAGTGACTTACTCAAAGCCTTGTTTGACCCCGCTGAACTCCCTGCAGCTATTCTGAGTGAGAAAAAAATAATTCAAAGTGCTAAAACCGTTAAGGAAGCTGTGCTGAATGGTTTGGTGGCCACTGAGGTGTGGATGTGGTTTTATGTTGCAGAGATCATAGGCAAACATGGCATCGTTGACTATGATGTTTGAAGACTGATCTTTAACATCTGATTTTATTTGAGTTCCTATTTGAATGTTCTTGGGCTACATGTAATGAGACTGCTATCTGAATAAAATACAAGCTGTTGAAAAAAAGGCCAAGCTTTTATAGTTAATAATAAGTCTCTGGGTCATTATTTCAGAGCTGGCAGTCCAATGATATTCTGACAAGAAAGCTTGCTACATACTAAATGGTCATGAAGACCTGATGAAGGTCTGGGGCTGAGTCTTAGGATTCCAGATATTTCTTTCTTCTGTTCTATATTCTATGTTCATGTTCCTAGCCTGCTATTCAATATTGGGAATAATTCAATGCCCCTCTATGTGGCTAGAGTTTTCCTGCCTGGCCCACAGTCAGGATAAATCTCTCTCACCCGCCAGTCCCACAGTTGCTCAGAACCAACCAAGTAAACACATAGAAACTTACATTATTTACAAACTATATGGCCGTGGCAGGCTTCTTGTTATCTACTTCTTCTATCTTAAATTAACTCATTTCTATTAATCTATACTTTGCCATGTGGCTTGTGGCTTACCATTACCTTACATCTTCCTTGTCATGGCGGCGGCTGGAAGTATCTCTCTACCCTTCCATTTGCCACAATTCTCCTCTTCCTTGTCCCACCTACCCTATCCTTCCTGCCTGGATACTGGCCAATTAGCACTTTATTTATTTTAACCAATCAGAGCAACATATTTGACATACAGAACATCCCACAGCACCTCTACATGAATCCCCTTTCTTCTTCCTCTAGACAGAGTGGGTTCCGTTGTTTGAAACAAGTACAAAGTATCTCGACAGGAATATTTTCAGAAGAATATCAGGTCCAAAATCTAGCTTACACTTAAATTACAGTGGAGAATAAGAATTCTTCAAAAGAGGGGTGGGGAGATGGGCCAGGGCCAGTGGTTAGGCACTTTTGCCACACAAACATGAGGACCAGAGTTCAGATTCATAGAGCTCATGTAAATGCCAGATGAGTCATATTGACCTGCTTGTAATTCCAACCCTGGGAGGTAGAGATAGTGGATCCCCAGGGCAAGTTACTAGCAAAAGCAATCACACCGACAAGCTTTGGGCTTGACTGTGAGATCCTGCTTTGAAGAATAACATCTCTAGATGCATGTGCACCTATGTGTATACACTCTTGTGCACACAGGTGATCACATGCAAATATGCCTAAAAACATATGCATATCACACACTTGAAAATGAAAAAAGAAAAAAGATCATTATTCAAAAGAAATGTAAACTGATACTCTACTAAGAAGCAAGGCTGGTGGAACTTAGCTGTTGGGAGAGGGCATCCAAATGTTCTAGAAGCTGAGAATGGGTGCAGATTTCCTTTCTCAGCTTGACATTTGAGTTCTCCTCTATGACTTACACCTGACTTTCCGGGCCAGCCACAGTATTTCCTCTGATTAAGGCAAACTGCATATTCATTATTATCTACAAATGCCTGACTGTCTATTTTGTATACTTGTTTGTTTGTTTGTTTTGTTTTTGAAACAGGTGATATATAGTGCAGGCTAGTCTTGAATTCACAATCCACCTAGCTCAGCCTCCTAAATGTTGGCGTCACACATGTGTCACCACATCCTTACTCTATAGGTTTTACTAAGGATATAGCTTTGTCCTAGATTATGTCCACAGATCAATCTATTAATTGCCTTGGTCCTCTACAGCCTAAACACCACCTCTAAGTTTTTCTGATACCACAAATGAGTCAAGTTTCTGCTGGCTTTAAAATTCTCAAACTACTTTGTATCTCCCTTATCATTTCTAATTAGATTGTGCCCTTGAGTAACCTGTGTAGGGGACTTACTACTATCTTTTAATCTGAGCTTCCTTCTACTTAGCAGCACTCACACAGACAAGAATGCACACAGAGGGCTCAGTACCTGGTTGAACTCACAGCGACAAGCACAGAAACATTCTCCACAGGGCTGAGGTAGAATGATTAGGGTTTTCTGGAAATTACTCTTCCAGGCAGGAACACACCCTCAGTAGACAATGGTGGCTCCGTGCACTCTTATGGATTGGGAAGATAAGGAAATGGAGGTTTAAGTGGAGCCCCAGTCTGTGAGGACTCTCTGTATACCCATCTGTATAGTTCTCTCTCATCCAGAAGTGATAATCATCTGTACCAAGATAATGAAGGAAAGGCTTCCACACACAGTATAGAGTTTACAATGTTGAAAGTCAAAAGTGTGCAAAAGGGCTGGGAAGGGTAGTTAAACAGTACAGTGCCTGACAAGAAACCCTGCATTCCCTAGGTCCAGTCTTGTAGAGGAGGGGGAGGAAAGGGTGGGATGCAGCTCAGGGCACATTATGTACAAGTCATTGGGTTCAGGCTCTAGCACCACAAAACCAAAACCAAACAAGAGCAAAAGTACACGAAGTTTTACTTAAAATAATCCCACTTGCACCAAGTTCAAACAGAGGCCAATCTAATTCATGACTTCAAAGGTCGGTGTGGTGGGGAGGGGACAGGGGGGAGACTGGGAGGGCTTGGGGCAGACTGATGTGTTTGTGATAACTCATTGAAACTCTATTATTTGTGCATGTTTTTCTAAGTTTGCTGAACTTATTCTAAGGGTTTCTTTAGAGCCAGGGATGTGATGGCTCTGTGGACAGAGGTGCTTGCAGACAAGCCTGGAAACCCAATCTCATTCCCTGGAACCCACATAGGAAGAGAACTGACTCCTGAAAGTTGTCCTCTGACTACCATGCACATGCCTTAGCATGTGCACACCCCTCTTCAAATAAATAAATCAACAAATATAAGAATTTTAAAAAGCTTATTTAAAATAAGTAGTATATGTGTCATGTACTAAGAAGATTATAGCAGAAAATGAAAATCAATTTGGTGTTTCAAATGCTTAACTTTTAACAAAATAAAATCAGTACCACACAAATATTAATTAGTATTTCTTAATTTCCCAACTAAACTGTGCTAGCAGCAGAACATCAAAAGACAGCAGAAAATGAGTTGTACACATTATAGCCAACCCCTTTCACTGTGGGTTTCTGGTAGCCTTTGCTTGTCGGGAGAAACTGATGTTGTCCACTGATGTGGGATGTTCTGTATGTTAAATGTGTTGCTCTGATTGGTTAATAAATAAAACACTGATTGGCCAGTAGCCAGGCAGGAAGTATAGGTGGGACAAGCAGAGAGGAAAATTCTAGGAAGTGGAAGGCTGAGGCAGAGAGACACTGCCAGCTGCCATGACAAACAACGTGTAAAGATACCAGTAAGCCACAAGCCATGTGGCAACTTATAGATTAATAGAAATGGGTTAACTTAAAATATAAGAAAAGTTAGCAAGAAGCCTGCCATGGCCATACAGTTTGTAACCAATATAAAAGTCTCTGTGTGTTTACTTGGTTGGATCTGAGCCACTGTGGGACTGGCAGGTAAGAGAGATTTGTCCTGACTGTGGGCCAGGAAAACTCTAACTACAAAGAGAAAACTCTAGCTACAGTCCACTGGAGGCACTGAGTTGTATAGTATACATCTGTTGGAAAATGTTTACAATTCTGTAATTAGATGTTGTACTAAGAAAAAACCCCAGGCAACAGGAGGGAAAACAACATATCTATTGTGCTTCCTTTTTTCTTTAAATGTGGCAGGAGGAGGGTAAACAGATATCTATTCTGAAGCTATGATTTCCTTTTACACAGGCTTAACTTTAATGGTGGTACAACACCAGCTATTTAAGAAACAAACAGAATTTCTCTGCTATTGTCCCGGATGTTAGGACTCTATGCTGGAGCATCTGAAACCAAGAGGCCCATTTGAGTTACTCTTTTGTCCCTTTGCTTTCTAGTCTAACCCATCACAGGTATCTTTCTCTGGGGTGAACTCCTGGAAGCAATATTCCAGGGAAGGAGCCCTGTCAATGCTAAGAAGGAAGCACACAGTCAGGAGTAGCAGCAGCTAAGGACCCTCCCCGAAGCTCCCCACCGTTCCCTCCTGCCTGCCCAAGGTTTCCTTCATGTTCCTCTTCCTTCTCAAAGACTACCTCTGCACACAGGGCTCTGCTCTGTACTTGACTTACCACGTCCTTTAACAACAGTTTGCAGATGACAAGGATTCCAGCTTTCAAGGCAAAAGAGAATCTCTTCCTGTTTGTTGTCACATGAGGTTGATGTTGGCTCGTTGCTCCTTCCTGGATTGCTGCCTGGGTTTAGACACTACAAAGGGCACATGTTTCTAACTTTATTGTTCAGACCATAACAGAGGTTCAGTCAGTGTTGGCTGAGTGAAGACAGGAAAGGCTGGCGGCCTGGAATCACTTTCCAGATGCTCTCTGCCTTAGTGTTGCAGAGCTGTGCCTGAATCCTGGAAAAACAAACTTTGGGCCATATGGGGAGTTTAACGGGCATTCCTTCATCTCTGTCTGTGGGGAGTGGATACAGGGCTGGGTGAATGTGTATTGTTAACATGGGCACATCCACATTAATAACTCTAATGCATCAGATCTACGGAAATGACAAAGCCTTCTTTGGGTCCAAGTATTATTGACCAATGACTGACCATTAGCTAAGGCCAGTGTATAAATAGTACACACTACAGTTTCTTACTCAGGAGTATTTGCAGCTGAGACTGCTCTCTCACAGAGACCTCCCACTGAGACAAGTTAACCTCACCTCCTCATGTGGTACATAATCAATGCCTGATTTTCTGGGTTTCCTATTAGTGCCTGCATTAGAGTAAGCAAAGCCCACCTGACCCTAGCTAGCTTTTCTGTATGTGTGTCTGTTGTTTCTTCATTCTCCTATCATCCCAGTCAGGGTTCCTGGACCAAGCCAGGAAGGACTTAGCACCTGTCAATACACCTCTCAGGGTGTGACAGGGTGGAGTAAGAATATGATGTATTAAAGAGGTAGGAATGAGTTGTCACTTGGCAGGAGCTGGTTCTCTGCTATTAGGAAATTATTCATGTATACAACTGTGGCTTGGCATTCATAGTATTGGCTCACACAACTGTGTGTGCATGTGTGGTGGGGAGATAGCTCAGTTGGTAAAGTGCTTGCCTTGCAAGCATGAGGAATGTGATTCCTGGAACTACAAAAAGCCTGGGCATGTCAGTGTGCCTTTGCAATCCCAGTGTTAATCTTCTAGTTTCTTCTCTGTAACTGTGACAAATGCCGCCGTTACCAAAATCAATTTAGGAGAGGAGAAGTCACAGTCCATCACTGAGGGGAGTTAGAGCAGTATTTTCAACCAAGCAACTCACTTCACAGCCAAGAGTATAGCAGGAGCCATGAAGGATGCTGGGACTTGCTAGCTGCCTTACTCAGCTTTCAGTCTCATTCTTTAAGATTAATTTTTATTTTATGCATGTGAATGTTTGACTATGTGCATCACGTGTGTGTCTGGTGCCCATGGGGGTCAAAAGAGGACATTGGATCCCCTGGAACTAGATTTACAGACAGTTGTGAGCTGCCATTTGTAGTGGGTAGCCATTCTAGCCTTGGCCTGGAAGTTCCAACCCCCATTGAGGCTTCGGTAACGGTCACGCCTACAAGGCGGGGCTGAGGGAGGATGCTGAAGACCCAGGATTGAGAGGAGAGGCTGGAGGTAGACCGAGCAGAGTTCTCCAGAGAACACCGCCGGACTGCACTATACCTTTCCCAGACCCTGCAACCTACCCCTTCATTTGTAAGTTACCTCACAAAATAAACCTCCCTTTTAACTACGTGGAGTGGCCTTAATAATTTCACCAATAGCCAAATTCTGGTACAGTAGGTGCTCTTAATCACAGAGCCATCTCTCCAGCTCCTCAGCTAGTTTTCTTACGCAGTTTAGCACCAGATGTCTAGGAATAGTACTGTCCACAGTGGACTGGGCCCTTCTCTATCAACTAACAATCACGAGGACACCCCTCCCACACAGACATGTCCACAGACCAATCTGAGTAGGCAAGTCCTCTCTCAAATGACTCTAGGCTGTGCCAAGTTGATAGACAAAGTTAAGTAGTCAGCAGGAGGAGTTAGAGGAGCAACTTCTGGAGCTTTGGCTACCCAGCTCTTGGCAAGTTCTAGGCTAGTAAGAGACCCTGTCTCACAGGAAATACAAGAGTGGGTAGCTGAAGTGAGAACCCCCAAAAGTCTGGCTAATAATTTATTAAGGTGTGCAATGTTAAAACAGACTCAAAAAATACAGAACAAGATGCTGCTGCTGATCCAGCTGCAGCTGTCCTGCCCTTCCTTCCACCCAGGAGCAATGAGGACCAACTACAAGCCACACTCTCTGATGCTGGCTTCTGCTCCGACCACCCAAGACAGCGTGCGACCCCTCTTCTCCCAGCTCTTATGCAGTCACGTATGCAGACAAGACCATGCTCTAGAGCTTGTTACCTCAAAGCTATTGGCTGAATGGACTGGATTCTCATAACAGGTGGCACCTGAGGCCTCCATGTTATGGAACAACCCTTTTCTACACTATGAATATGTCTTACACTTATTTGCTAATAAAAAGCTGACTGGCCAGATAGCTAGGCAGGATGAGCTTGAGCATGAGAGCCAGACAGCTCCCAGGTATTTGGGAACAGGAGGTTGGGACAGGAAATGTCTGATTATACCTCCACACATACACTTTTCATACACATGTACACATACCCCACCATGTGCACCATCACACATGAACACTCATACATGTGTGCATGTACACATCTGCGTGCACACATGTGCGCGCGCACACACACACACACACACATGCACAAACCTACAGGCATAGAAAGTCTCATCAATGAAATAATAGCACAAAATTCCCCCAAATCATGGAAATAAATGGATATTCAAACACAATAGACATTTAGAATCTCAAACAGACACGAACCCATTATAGAGACTCTGCAAAGCAATACTAAACAAATTAAAGAATATAAAAAGCTCTAAGGAAAAACACCAACTTATTCACAAAGGCAAACACAGTAAAATAACATTAAACTTCTCAGCAAACACATTAAAAGCCACAAAAGCATGGATTTTAAGTCCTGGAAGTAAATAGCTTCCATCCAAGAAGCTAAACCCAGCAAAGCCAGCTTTTAAAACTAGAAGAGAAATAAAGACATTTCAAGACAAGCACAGATTAAACAGTTCATGACCTGCAGTAGCATCACAAAGATGTTTAAGGGAACCTTAAGCACAAAGGCGGCAGTGTCAGCCATGAGAATATAGGAAAGAATGAAATCTCCTAGTAGGGCTAAATCTCCTAAGGTGGACAAAGGAGAACTGAGACAGAATTAACTGTATCCAATACAATAAACCAGCAAACATCATCACAGGGAAAAAGATTATCCAACCAACCAGAAAAACAACCAACAAAATCATAGGAATCAGCAAAACTCTCTCAATAATAACCTTTAATAAATAAAAACAATATTAGTTGTCTAATTAAAACACAGACTAGTGGGCTGGAGAGATGGCTCAGAGGTTAAGAGCACTGACTGCTTTTCCCGAGGTCCTGAGTTCAATTCCCAGCAACCACATGATGGCTCACAACCATCTATAATGAGATTTGGTGCCCTCTTCTGGCCTGCAGTCATACATGCTGTATATGTAATAAATAAATAAATCTTAAAAACAAAACAAAACAATACAAAACACAGACTAGCTAATTAGACTAAAAACAATATCCAAATGCCTGCATTATCTCCAAGAAACACAGAACACATACAACTGACAAAGACATACAGAACTTGAGGCTTATAGAACGAAAGTCAGTACAGCAAACAAATGGAAGGGAACAGCTGGGAGAGTGCTTCTTACATCTGGATAAAACAGATGTCATGCTATTGGATAACCTATCAAGAAGGTATAATAATTTAAGTATATATGTTCCTAATGTTGACTCTCCCAATTTCAAAAAACAAATACTAGTGACATAAAGGGCTGATAGGTTGATACAGTAATAGTAAATGGTTTTAGTACCCACTCTCATCTTCATATAAGTAACCCAATTAAAGATCAACAAGAAACTTCAGAGCTAAACTATACATAGATAAAATGGATTTCACAGGCATCTATAGAATATCTTACTCTACAGATACAGGACTACACATTCTTCTCAGTAGCACATGGAACCTTCTCTAAAATGGACCATATCCTAGTCCATAAAACAAGTGTTTGGACGGGCAGTGGTGGTGCACACCTTTAATCCCAGCACTCAGGAGGCAGAGGCAGGCGGATCTCTGTGAGTTCGAGACCAGCCTGGGATACCAAGGGAGTTCCAGGAAAGGCGCAAAGCTACACAGGGAAACGGTCTCGAAAAACCAAAAACCAAACCAAACCAAACCAAACCAAATCAAAACAAAACAAGGTTTTGTTGTTGTTGTTGCTTTTTGTTTTTTGAGACAGGGTTTCTCTGTGTAGCTTTGGAGCCTTTCCTGGAACTCACTCTGCAGCCGAAGCTGGCCTGGAACTCAGAGATCCGCCTGCCTCTGCCTCCTGAGTGCTGGGATTAAAGGCATGCGCCACCACCGTCTGGCCCATAAAACAAGTTTTAACAAATAGATAATCAAAATAATTACTTGTACCTTATTAAAGGATAATGGGATAAATTTAGAAATCTACAGCAACGGAAATTACATAAATACTTCAATGACTAAGAAATTTATTTTTGCATGACTAGAGGATCATTGAAGAAATCATCAAGGAAGTTTAAAAATTCCTAGAATGAAATGAAAATTCTGAAAGTAACTTACCTTTGAAATACAGCTAAGACAGGGCTTGGAAAAAGGTTTACATTAATAAATCAGATCTAAAGTAAACAACATGATGATGTACCTGAAGACTGTAGAAAAACAAAAACAATCTAAGACCAAGAGCAGTAGATAGACACACACAATGAACACTAGGGCACAAATTAAATTTACGAGAGACTAAAAGAACAAAACAAAAAAAGAAGTAAGTCGGGAGGTGCTAGCGCATGCCTTTAATCCCAGCACTCGGGAGGCAGAGGCAGGCAATCTCTGTGAGTTTGAGGCTAGCCTGGGCTACAGAGTGAGTTCCAGGAAAGCAACAAAGCTACACAGAGAAACCCTGTCTCAAAAAACCAAAAAAAAAAAAAAAAAAAAAAAAAAAAAAGTACAAGAGTCGGTTAGAAAGAAAACAAACAAACAAACAAACAAAAAACCAAACAACCTTGACAAGTTCTTAGCCAATCTCACCGAAAGTAAAAAAGGAAGATATTATGAGCAAAGTACAATGGTATACATGTATGAAACCAGGTTGTAAAGAAAACTATTGTCTTGTATGATTACTATTAATTTAGAAATGAATACTTCCATTTTTATAAACCTTGCAGAGTATTTGCAACCAGAGAGTAGAAATGGAAATGCTTTGCTAATATTCAACAGCTGTTTACAGCTGTGAAGTCTGTCAGATGTCTGGACTCTGTAAATGTAGATCACTTTATGCTTTTGTCTTTAGTTGTAGAAGAATATGCCTATTATACATCTTTGTTTTCTTCACAGCATGCCCCAATAATAAAATGTATGTGTGCTCAAGAGTTAATCATAAAAAGTTTCTCTTCTACCTTCCTATGCTGATTACCACATATATTCTAACATACTAATAGTCTATATTTGACATGTAATTATTCCGGGGTTGAGTTCATACTTCAAAGCTTGAAGTGGGTGGTTCTGGTTTCCCACATACTACTTTTCCAGATCAGTAATTTCTCAGTAGTCTAAGAATAAGGTACCTATGCTATGCTCTCATCTCACCTTTGTGAAAACACAGGCACATGTGTTGTACATACAGGCATTTCAAAATACATGAGTTGTTGTCTCCGGAGGGGATGGTTAAGTTTCCTGTTTATTTTTACTGTTTATTTTTATAAGTGTTTTCTGTAATAATATTAAAAAATTTAAATCAAGAACAGACATTGTAGTTAGAATGTGTAAAACTAAGACTTATTGCAAGTATTTGGGGGAATTTAATGATTACTAAAATTAGTATCATTTTCTTTCCAAGATTCTATCCATGCCTGTAATTCCAGCATTCAAGACTGACAGTATTAAGGGGCATGGCTAGATAACAAAACCTTGTCTAAAACAAAAATTAAACAGAACAAAACAAAATCATTTGCCCTGAATTTCCAGGATAACCAAATGTGGTTTAGATGCAAGTTTGGTTGAACCTTTTTTCACTGTTGGTACTTGTTACTGTGTGTGCCAGTCATCTTTTGGTTCCAGATGGAAATTGCATTCAAAGTAGCTTATGCAAAAATGAATCAATCCATGGCTTCCATGACTAAAAGCTCAGGAGTGGCTTTGGGCAGAGCTAGAATTGGAGGCTCACAGACATGTTCTTGCTGTCTCGTGTCTTCCTGGTCTTTCCCTGAGCTCTGCTGGTTCTATGTTAGGGTTATTTCTGGATAGGCTTTGTTTGTGGGGAGGCAACATTGCTCCTACCATCTTCTCCTCCACACGGTCCTTGGAACTCAAAAAGCCCTAAGGAGGTAAGAGGCTTGGCTGGGCACCCAGTCTTGGACTAGAGTGGTATGACTACTGCAGAGGAGAGGGTATACTTTCCAAGAAACTCAGAGTAATAAAAATGATGCTATAAAGGGTTTACTAGTGTATTTGCTTCAGAGACATTAAGTCACACAAGTGGGACTTAGCTAAAGGAGCACTACCTCCAAAACACCCCAAACAGTCTGCTAACCAGGCCTGTTAGAGAGAAGCACAATTTAGGATTCTACGGTGTAAATATTTGTTTACCAGGATTCACCAGCTGTTAGGTTCTGTTCCCATAGCAAAGATAGCCCTGACTCAGAACCAGCCATTAAGTCCCCAGGGCCCTTCTCAGGAAAAACATCATTCTGCCAGGTGGGCAAGGCCACCCTGGGTAACAGCTGTTTGAAAAGAAAGAAAACACTGGTGACCTTCAGAAACAATTCTGTTACTATCTGCTGTGTAAATCTCCCATCTGCCCAAGTGGTCAGACTCTAGTTCCCTGCCTGTTTGAACTGTTCGAAATGTGGAACCTAAATGAGATTTAAGGATGGCAGCATGTATAAAATGCACAGCCTAAGGTGTATGTAAGCTAGTAAACTCTTCTGTTTGAGGCTGGCTCTTCTTTGGGCATTAGCTCCATCCAGTTGAGCACATTAAAGAGCTTTGCTTTTAACCCTAAGTGTACAAAGTAGTGATTCTACTGGGGAGGCATATTATGTTTCAAACTCATGGATCAATGCAGCGATCTTTCCTGTGGTAAAAACTCATCTAGCTAAACTTAAAATGTTTGTAGTTCAAGGAGCATACCAGGCTCATGCTGGTTCTTAATTTGTACATTGTGTTCGCTAGTTTTCCGTCAACTTGACATAAGCCATCGTCATTTGGGAAGAGGGAATTGAGAAAATATCCTCAACAGTTTGGTCCATAGGCAAGCCTATGGTGCATTTTCTTGACTGATGATTGGTGTGGATGAGCCAGCTTACTGTAGGTGGTACCACCAGTGCTGGTAGTCCTGCAACCTGTAACAAAGCAGGCTGATAAACACAGGAAAAAGGAAGGTAAAACAGTGAGGATTCTGGAAAAGTCATAAGCAATCATACTATTAACTATCTACCTAAAATTTATACTCCTGAGTCAGCGTATAAACATATATAATTTAAATGGCAGTTTCCCATCTGGGCTGGCAATGCTCTCAAGAGACAAAGACAATCTAACAAAAAGCCAGCATCAGGCATGAGAAGCCCTCTTTTAAGTTATTGGTCACAATTATCCAAGAGACTCCCAAAATATTACAACTATTTCTACCACCCTTGGTTGTCCCACCAAGACAGAGGTGGAAGGTAAGTTCCTATTGTTGAAAACACCATGCATTTCAGACACAGGGCCCAGAGGCCCCTAGGCTGGAACTGACCTGAATGCCTGAGGACTAACTTTCTTCGTACCAGAAGGTGCCATGCAAGCTTCCAAAGGAGTGAAGCAACCAACAGTCCTACCCAGCTATGATGCCTAGGAACCACAACAATGACCAGCATGGGTGGCATGATAACCCTAAGGGCGCAGTGGCATGCATATCAGGCAGTAGCCAACAACTATCTAACTGGATATAAGACCCCTTAAAGAAGAGGGAAATCATGCCTGGTACCAGAAACTTGGCCAACTAAGCCAGGGCTAGTGAAGTCATGGACCTTGGGAGAGAACCTATAACTGCTACTTTACAAATGGGCAGATCCCATAACTGCATTCTAAATATTTGTCTTTATCCCCACAGATAAGGAAACTTCTCTTTGTGACAGCAGAGATCTTTACAGAAAATTATAAGCAATCAAAATTTAGAATTGTGGAGCTCAGTCCCAACAGTATATATACAACCTAACTCCTGGAAGTGAAGCCTTAAGGGTCACTGCAGAAGTGGGGTTGGGAAGATTATAAGAGCCAGAGGATTTGGGAGTTTGCTGTGAGATTGTGTCTCCTAGTAAGGTCAGAAGTTTACACCCATCAAGTCACCAACTGACTGCCTAAACATGAGCTGAACAAGGACAACAGACATGCTATGGAATGGAAATTCCATGAGGCCTCACAAACAACTACAGGTATGCTCAGACAGGAGAAATGGTCTTCCCTAAGAACACATCAATTGGTTCTCCGATACCAAGCAGTCAGCCCTGAAAACATATTATACAGACTGAGCAGATTTTACTTATGTATTTGGGAATGTATTCATGTAACAAAAATTAATAAAAATAGAGGCCAGGAATTTGAAAAACAACAAGGAGGGATACAGAAGAGGGTTTGGAATGAGGAAAGGGAAGGGAAAATGATAGTCTCAAAAATGATTTAAATTATAATCTCAAAACATAATTTAAACAAATCAGAGTGAAGCCAGTAGGTGGTAGCACACACCTTTAATCCTAGCACTTGGGAAGCAGAGGCAGGTCTCTGTGAGTTTGAGGCCAGCTTAGTCTACAAAGCAAGTTCCAGAATAGCCAGGGCTGTTACACAGAGAAATCTTGTCTCAAAAAACAAAAACCAAACCAAATCAAACAATAAAACAAAACAAAAAAAAAACCTCCCCTGGGGGGGGGGGAGAGGCAAAAAGCAAGCAAGCAAGCAGACTGTGCAAGTCATTACAGAAAACAGCACTCCTCCATGACTTCTGCATCAGTTCCTGCCTCCAGTTCCTGTCCTGGCTTCCCTCAGTGATGGACTTAAAATATAAAGTAAATAAATCCTTCCCTCCCACATTGGTTTTTGTCATTTCAGCCTAGAAACACTAACTAGACACACATCTTGATGCATCTTCTCTATTTTTGACCTGAGATAATACTATCTCATCTTCTCAGATCAAGATACACCCAGGCAAAGCCTGCCCAGACTTGCCTATTTTGCACTGGCATTCATTTATGTGATGGCACAGGCAAGCCGCAGATACTCTTACCATCACACAACACTGTTATAACTATTTGCATGAGTCCATGTTCCTTGACTTAGGCGATTACATAGTGCCTGGCTACAATAACTGTTCTGGGGATGTTAGCCAAATGACTGAAGAATTCTCTCAGGATGGGTGCCTGATCTGCTTCTCCTATTTAAAAAAGTTGCTGTAAGAAAAATCTTCACTATTATCTAAAAGATACAATATACTTAAAACCCTATAAACACACTGAAGTTTGTTACTGGTGTTAACAGAGGAGGCATGATGTGAATGTTAAAGATTAAATTACATTAATTATTAAATTACATTAAATAAAGTATCATTGGCTTTTGGAATGGCACACTGATAAATATGATTACTTAAGTCAAAATCATAATCAAAGTCCATACTTTGCCACATGATTACATGCAACACTGCCTAAAAAACAAAAAAATGAACAATCCCCCCCCCCCCCCAAAAAAAAAAACCTTATGTGGTGGTTTGAAAGAAAAGGGCCCCCAAAGAGAGTGGCACTATTAGGAGGGGTGGCCTTGTTGGAGGAAGTGTATTGCTGTAGGGGTGGGCATTGAGGTCTCCTCTGCTCAAGTTACATCAAGTTCACCTTTTGTTGCCTCTGGATCAAGATATAGAACTCTTAGCTGCTTCTCCAGCACCATGTCTGCCTGCATGCCACCATAATGGACTGAATCTCTGAACTGTAAGCCAACCGATTAAATGTTTTCCTTTATAAGAGTTGCCATGGTCATGGTGTCTCTTCACAGCAATAGAACACTAATACACTTTATTCTGAGGTAAGGCCTATGGTACAAAAAATGTGAAGTGGTCTAGGTGTTCCCTTAAAATAAAAATGAGGCTTTGGTATGATGATTTGACTTGAGAAAAATATCCCGTTCTCCTCCTTTAATGCCATGATAACAGAGCTCACTGGGACTGGGGACTCAGTGGTGGACCTGAGCCACATTGGGTAGCTCCCAATTACCTGTAACTCAAGCCCCAGGGAACCTGACACCATCTTTTGGCCTCCACAGGAACCTACACACTCAAAATTAAATCTCTGAAAAAAAAAAAAAAAAAAAAAAGCCAGGTGGTGGCGGCACACACCTTTAATCCCAGCACTCAGGAGGCAGAGCTAGGCGGATCTTTGTGATTTCAAGGCCAGCCTCATCTACATAACAAGATCCAGGACGTGCACCAAAACTACACAAGGAAACTCTGTCTTGAAAGTAAACAAAACAAAAAACAAACAAAAAAAGTTTTTTTTTTCTTTCAAATGGCAAACTTGATGTATTCTTCATGTTAAAATGACAGGGTAGAAAAACCACGTAACTAAGCTTCGAAGCGACTCTGAACTAGGTTCATGTGTATTAATGCATTTATCTGTTACATACACTTGCATGAAGAAGGTGGGATATGCGAATGAGGCTGATAAGCAGATAGCTGTCTGATTTTAATGCCAGCAGAAAAAGGCTTCATATGGACACTCTGAAGACACCAGTGGTTTTGTCACGTGTGGGAACAGGGCCTGTGGTGATATATTGTGTCCTCCAATATATTGTTCATCCCAATAAACTTACCTGGGGGTCAGAGAACAGAACAACCACTAGATTAGACAGAGGTCAGACAGTGGTAGCACATACCTTTAATCCTATCATTCGGGAGGCAGAAATCCTCTGGATCTCTGTGAGCTCAAGGAAACAGAGCCTGGCATGTGGTGGCACACATCTTTAATCCCAGCACTTGAGAGCTCACATCTTTGCTTGGGAAGGACACACGCCTTTAATCCCAGGAAGTGATGGCAGGAAGCAGAAAGGTGTATAAGGCAAGAGGATCAGGAACTAGAGGCGTTTTGAGCAGCAGTTCAGCTGAGATCCATTCCAGTGGACTCAGTCTTAGTAGTAACAGGATTGGATTATGAGTTATCAAGGTGAGGTGGCTGTGGCTTGTTCTGCTTCTCTGATCTTTCAGAATTCACCCCAATATCTGGCTGCGGGTTTTTTTTTTTTTTAATTAATAAGAGCATTCATTTAGCAATTCATCTTAAAGGGCCCACAGAGGAAGCACTTAGCTTTAGAAACCACATGAGGTTGCATCAGAACAGATAACACCTGACCAAGAGTGTCAGTCAGCACAGGAGCAGGAAGGAAATTTAGGAAAAGTGGTGACCTTTGTCAGCCAAGACAGCTTCCCTGACTTCTGGCTGTGACACTTTTGGGCCACACCCACCAGAAGCCAGGAGCCCACTGCTCCTTTCCATTCAGGTTCCCTTAGTGGGCAGAACTAGAGGAGCTGGGCAGGTAAGACGCCCCAGCATATTTGGCAAATCCTTGCATGGCACTCATCACACTGCTTGGAGCTGCATGGTGCAGAACTGGACTTTCATTCACCAGTGTGCCTAGTAGATTCTGACATATGAACGAGCTCAGTGTTACTGAATCAATGAATAGACCTGAAATACTGCTATCATACAAAAAAAGGTCAATTTACTAATGATATAATTAGAAACTATTTCCAGGTAGAGTAAATATTTAAGACACTACTCAATATTGGAGAATGATTCACCAATATATTCTATTCCAGGGGGCAGAGGCAGTTGAACAGAGCTACCTTCTTCTATACCTTTACACTGCTTTTTTGCTGTTTAATATCTGTTTTTCACTTTTGTGCTTTTTGTTGGTGATGTTGTTTAAAATGGTCACCAAAGGTAATGTTAAAATGCCATCTCATGTTCCCTAAGGGCAAAAATACAATGATGCAGAGTTATGTTTGGGCAGAAGTTAATTTCTATTGGTCATGAATTCAATGTTAAGGAGTCAATAACATATGTTAACATCTCTTTTGAACAGACAGCTAAAACAGGTTTACTGTTGGTTGATTAAATGCTATTAACAGAGGCTTGTAGAAGCCAAGCCCCATATTTCCCTTAGACATGGTGGTTCAGGATTTGCTAATCACAATATGTAATCATAATGAAAAACTGTACATACTGTTTCTCAATTCTTAAAAGTTTTAAAAAAGCAAACTTAGAATTGACATGATTTTTCTAGCCAGAAGCTAATTGGTTCTCACAATATAAAACCAGAGGGAGAAAACACCAAAATCCACCACCAATGCATATTTCAATATAATATATTAAAATTTATTACTTTCTGAGTAGTATTCATTGAGATTATCAATTAACATTCTCTAGAAGGCCTTATAATTTAAAAATTAAAGAATTCAGTAGGAGGGAAAAGGAAAAGCACCCTATATAATAATACGTTCATTTTGAGAACATTCACATATGCACTATTCTTCCATCTGGACTCAGGCCCTCATTAATTCAATTCTGCTTAGGCCAATATACACACACTCCACAATAAATCCCACATTACTCAAAAGCTTTGTGCTTCTACTTAACAGCAGCATACGAAATCATTTTTTAGGAATCCCCACTCCATTGGCTATTGTAAACAATTCTCCATGCTTGGACACAAGGATATTTAGTTAGCCAACAAAGACTTCTGAAGACTTGGACAGAGGAAGCATTTAGACTTTTGTATTTGTTTAAAGTGTTCAACCTTGAAGCATACAATAGAAATTAAGCTGAAATTTCTAGTTCATATTTAACTACAGTAAGAATATTCCCCCCAAAGGTCATCAAATATTTATAAAAATGTTACTAGTAATCTGTAGAAATCCACACATATATTGATATGGGTGGACTTTGTAGCTAGCATTCCTCACTTTTTAGACTAGACACAGGACATATAAAGAACTTGCACATAAATCATAAATACTGAGTGCCTGGGTACCATAATAGTAAAGGTTAACAAAGCAGTTTTACTGTTATAAAACACTCTGGTTCCATTTTCACAGCCCCAAAAAGGTACTAATGTACTGTAACTGGTAAGTTCATAAGCTGTAATTATCCTTTTCCTTACTGTGCAAATGAAGTAGCAGGGCTCTGCAAACATGGATGAAAACTACCCAGGCACTACAATCAACGCACAGTGCTTTGAGAAAAACCTTAAAAGACTTACAGCCCCAATTCTGTCCACACACAAGGAAGACTAAGGAAACAATCAAGCCATATTTCTTAAGATTTCAATACACACAGAATGCACTTTCTCACAATTAAAAGTCATTTTTAGTCAAACACTCAGAGGGGAAACAGCCTAAAGATGAAGACCTTATGTATTCCACCACTTACTAACTATAACAAAAGCACTGTGACTGAAGCAAAGTCATTACTGCTCACTATCAGTGTGTAAGACTGTAGCTCCAAGGAATGAATACTTGTAAGTAGACAAGATTTTTTTTAAAAAGGTTGTAACTAAACTGTGTAAAAAAATAAAATGGCAGAACTAGTTTGAAGCAATTAGAGTCCAATGGTTTTCTATGTTTTCTTTTATATCCTTTATTTTTAATTGGTATTTGAGAACAGCAAATTGTTTCTCACAGCAGTGCCTCCTGGTTTGATAACATAGTCCCCATTTCTAGATGTAAGGATTGAAAATCAAAATGAACATTAAGGCGTACAAACAGCTACTTTAAGTCTGTTCTTACTTAAAATAAGAATAATTTTTACTCATATTAAAATACATGGAATGTTGGCACATAACTGAAGCTGCTGTAGAAAGATCAGATGTTCTGTGGGTTACGGGAACTCTAAAAACATACCCTTACATGGTTTTCGTTTTACAAATTTAAGTGTTGAGAAATGTCTAAATAATAAGTAACAATTAAAATAAAATGTTTTATTTGTAAATTATTTACAGAATACATTTTATGTTATGACAAGGAGATGGGAGGAAGGAAGAGCCCTCACCTTCCAATCACTGTTCTTCACTTTCTGTTGGAGATGACCACCTTTCTCTGGATTGAATGTACAATTCAGTTTGAATTTCCTAAGTTGGAAAAGGATAATTTGTAGCTAAATTAAAAGTGTTACTGCACTGTTACTAGCTGGTTTGTTTCCACAAAATGCTCTTGATCCCTGCTAACTCAAAATCTTAAAAAGGAATTTTCTGGTATAATTTCATGAAGAAAAACAAAAGCATAACTACTAAGAACAATGAGTTTAAGCATTTCATCATAAAGAAACTGCAAAATGGCTATATACTTATGCATAATTTGAAATGCTGCAGTTTCTTTAGTGATTTCCATTAGTCTAACAGTAAAAAGCCATACAACTATCAAAAATGCCCTTAATCTAAATGTCACTGTAGACAATGTTTCTTTGATGACTATCAAAATGAGGCCTACTCACTGTAAAATAATCTGATGGATAAAGTTATTAATGGCTTCGACTGTGCCAATAGTACCAGTGTCCTACGAAACAAAAGGCTGACTGTAACTAAATGTCAAATACATTTCAGAAAATGGATTTAAAGAATGCTACAAATGTCATGTGTACATTATGATGATCACCCAACACAGAAAACCCAACCTGCCGCACTTCAGTCCCAAACTAGTCAGATTATGATTTTTCATGTGCAGATTTAGGCATTTCTCCATCCTTGTCGTCATCTTCCTCATCACAATCTCCATCTGTCTGCTGTTCCAGTTCCTCTTTCGTGATCATCTCAAAATCGTTTCCGTTTCCACTACTGTGTTGGGAGCGGTCATCTTCCCGCCTGTCACTGTCTGTGTCAGAGTGGCGCTCTCCACCTGAGCCTTCTGTTCCATGATTTCCTGCTGCCACTTTGCCTTCTTCATCCTCCTTTTTCTCACTGTCTGACTTTTCCTCACTGTCGGACTTCTGTTGCCTTTTGGTTTCCGATCTCTCATCTTTCTTTAAGTCTGCTTTTGGTCCTTTGTATTCATGTGTGTATAGAGGCCTGAAGGAGTCAATGAAGCCCACATCAGCAGTCAGGTTTGGCAAGAACCAAAAGTGGTGTCTTCCTCCAGTTATCAGCCAAATGATGAGGAACAGAATACAGCGAGCTGTGGGAAGAAAAGTTTCTCCTGAATAAATCAAGCACTGACTCAACCACAGGGAGAGTTTGTGAATAAGGAACTGACACAATAGTTACCTTTATTTGCATGTATGCACCATAAGGAATATTTAAAATCAGACTAGCTTAGCAGGTGACAATATTGTAAGAGCAGAGCATTCTGCTCTCAACTTAGGGCACAAATGTTGTAATGATACTCTTAAAAAATTACTATTTTTTTTTTTTTCTCAAATCTGGGTGTTGTTTCATGGACATACACTTAGGATTTATGCATTTTGTGATGTACTTCAGTAAACATAGTAGTCAGATGGAAATTGAAGCATTCATAGGATCACGGTGTACAGAAAGAATGTGAGTAAGAGTTATGAATGATATTAAGAAATCTACCCATGAAAAGGTAAATGCAATTTGCCTTACTTCTTGGTCCTTATGTGCTTGTCTTGATTAAAAAAATACTAAAACTACATCCAACATTCAACATGTTATAAAAGCAAATATTAATGCTGAACAAGTATATACAGAGAAATATATATATTATTATTTCTCATTTTAAAGTAAATGCAAACAATTCAGTGGACCCTTACATATGCTATGGAGCGAAAGCATGTGCTAACTTGTCTAAAAGATAGCTCAGCTTTGGAAAAAGAATTCAGGCATTAGAAAATTTCTAATGTTGAATTCTTCTTTTATTAATTAGGTAAATTATGTTTAAGTACCAACTGCCTCAATATTAAGAAAAATGTTATATATCTAAAATATAAGCTAGGTATAGTGGTGCATGCCTACAATCTTAGTGTTCGGAGGTCTGGGCTTACACATCAGGATTTTATCTAAAAACTACAAGAAATAACCAAAGAAACTCCAGGCCAATGTAATGCTAACACAGCAAGACTACTCAAACACACAGTCTATGAGTAGCTCTTTTTTTGTTGTTTTCGTGGGTACTTGGCCTTGAATCGGGGGCGGCCTGTCATGTAGGCAACATAAAACTATCCTCAACCCTTTCAAATTCTGAGACAGGCTACACTGTCCAAAGCCTGTGACTATCTTCCTGCCTCAGCCTTCCAAGTAGCTGGGGTCGCAGGGTTTTGTAAGCACATTTGGCTTAGTATATTATCAGAAACCTCAGTATTTCAGATGGTTTTCTATTATTTACCAATTATGTACAGATTTATGATTTTTCCCCCCCAAGACAGCGTTTCCCTGTGTGGCCCTGGCTGTCTTGGAACTTGCTCTGTAGACCAAGCTGGCTTCAAACTCAGAGATCTGCCTGCCTCTGCCTTGAGTGCAGGGACTAGAGGCGTGTGCCACCACACCTGGCTTTTTTTCTTTTTTAAAAGGTCACAATGATTATACAAATGTTCTAGGGTAACCAGTCTGTTTTGTTTTCTTTAAAATTACATATAACTATTTTAAAAAAAACCTTACAAAATAGCTGATCCATGCTTTTTTAATTAATTGTGCTTTGGATAAATCAAAGGGCAATAGTTTTTAGATATGCCTTAATTTATAAAGCAGTATTTATAAATAATCTTTCTTATAAGGTAGTATTTTTATTTTCATGAGAATAAAAATATATCAAATAATACTGATCAGAATTATTTATAACACAAAGAAGGTAAGCATATTTGAATCTGTAATTTACAAGTAAATTCCACTGATAAAAGAGATGAGTAACTTTTAGAGGCAACACATTTTTTTCCCTCAAATACAATTATGATGTTTTAGTTTATTCACAAATTTGTAAGACACGTGAAATATTTTATCAAATCCAAGAAAAAAATTATAGAAAGGTTGTAAATAAAACTGAACTTCTTATGACACGTAAACTGGGCACAACAGAATAACATTCCAGTTTTATACGGCAATAGATAAAAGAATGAACCACAGAAAATTACAACATGTACAATCTTAAAAAGCTCCACATTTTAGAAAATGCTACAGTTTTATTTTAATTGGTGATATTAACCATGCATATTGAAAAACACCAAAAAGATTTCTGAACAATTCTTACACAGGATTTGTAAGTAGGCCATAGATCAAAACTACTTCAAAGAAAAATTTGGAGGGTGGAATCAGCTCAGTTGGTGAAGTACCTGCCTAGCAGGAAGTGGCCTTGGATTTAATTCCCAGCACCACACAAAACTAGGCATGGTGATGTATGCCTGTAATGCCAGCACTTGGAACACAGAAACAGGGAGGCATAAATTCAAGGTCATCCTCTGCTACACAGCAATTTTGATGCTAGCTTGGTCTCAAGACACGAGACCTTGTCATAATACACACACACACACACACACACACACACACACACACACACACACACGTAATTACATGTTGGGTTTGCTTCTGATCTGTACTACATATTTATATACATGGGAACCTGGAAAAATATTTTCAAAATTCAAGAAACAACATTTCAAAGGTCAAAACAATCTAACAAATTATAGTGACTGAGTTAATTAAAGTATAGCAACTAGAATAATTCATTGAGTAGAGCGAATCCTTTGCTGAAAAACTTCAAGGAAGTTTTGTAAATTTCACTGGTTTGATATAGTCAGGTGACATCAATCTTATTGCATCTAAATGTGAGTTCAATGTTTACAACTTTTCTCCTTGATACAGGGATCACACTGACACTAGTTACCTGTTTAATAGAGGATTGGTTATTATTTCTTGGCCTACAACTGTGCTGTGCTGTCTGCAGAAGCAGCAAGGGATTTTTCTCAAGGTGACTAAGCTAGAGGAATGAAAAAAAGTCAGTTAGGTAGAAAAGGGCTCATTTAGTCAGGGATCCCAGAAAAATGTGTGTGTATGTGTGTGGGAGTCCTGTCACTATGGGAGACTGAAAATTAGCAGATGAACTCCTGGGTTCATGTGGGTGGTGGCCCCAACTCAGGATACCCTGGTGACCAGGGGAAAGGTGTGAATAGAGTAACTGTTTAGCACTATAATAATGATGCTTTACAAAAATAAAAATTATCTATTGGAGTATGCATCTAGTTTAGTCAATGTTGGCCAAGGTGTGTCTTTCAACAACAGAAACTAGATCAACACTGTGGGTGATTTATTTTTTCTATAAAGTAGTACTTACTATTCTTGGCTGGGAGTGGTGGCACATGCTTTTAATTCTAGCACTTGGAAAGGCAGAGGCAGGTGGGTCTCTGTGAGTCTGAGGCCAGCCTGTTCTCACACAGTAAGATACTGTCTTTAAAAAAAGGCATGAAAGATCTCAATAATTCTGAATGCTAAAAAAGACTCACTTTGTTTTCCTATTTGGTTTTCAGTCATTTAGCTCCTTAATTTCTAGAATTAATTTTGGTACCCAAGTGAAAAGTTGTAATTGTCCCTAAAGTGGCAAACAAATTGTTTAGAACCACTTAACTGAATACATGAATTGAACTTAAATATTTAATACAAGTTACATTTACCTTACCTCAAATATCTAATGATTCACCACTGCAAAAACAAACCTTCATTATAGCTAATTTTAAAACATAAACTAAATGCAGATTAAAATATAGAAATATATATTTCAAAATTACTGAGAGTAAATTTCAAATGTCTCACCATAAAAAATGATAGCTAAACAAGGCAATGGGTATTTTAACCTGATTTAATAATTCCTGCATGCACACACATATATAAATTGTATTTTATACTGTACAATATTATGTTCATTAATCAAATGCCATATTAATACAAGATTAAGTTTTGAAAAGATATAGGCAAATCTCAGATCAGAGCCAATGTAATCAGGTCTGAGCTCTGAGATTTGACCTAGACGGGAGGGTCCCATACTTCTTGACTTCTCTGTATTAATTTTGCTACTCAGCTTCCCTGGAGCTCTGGGTTAAGTCTAAGTGCTTAGTACCTACCTTACACCAAGATCAGTAACATTAACCACTTACCAACAGCAAGGAGAAGAATGCTGGCCACAAAACAGCCTGCGCCCACACTGAGGTAGTAAACACCGACTCTCATCTCTGCTGGCCAGAGAGGGAAGAGGGTGGCTGCTATCACTGCAATAACTGGAGCAAGAAATGAAGTGACAAGAACATTCAAGCTTTTGCAACAAATACTTTAATGGCTTGATTACAATTAACAGTGAACACATTCTTTTCTTAGGGGGAAACTGTTAAATCCCTGAAGCAAAAAAGTTCCATTTGCATAAAAATGATGAATTATCAGCAATTTCACTTTATATAGTTCTTAAACTAGGTTAGTATGTTTTAAAAGCCCAGATTACATTAATTATAAAAATTACCGTATAAATTAAAACTATTCCTTAAATCACCAACTATTGTCATTTTGAAGTTTTTTTTTTTTTTTTTTTTTTAAATATTAGGAGTAAGGAAGCTTTAAAAAAAAAAAAAAAAAAAAAAAACACGAGCTGGATGGTGGAGGTGCACACTTTTAATTCTAGCACTCGGGAGGCAGAGGTAGGGGGATTTCTGTGAGTTCGAGGCCAGCTTGGTCTACAAAATAAGTTCCAGGACGGCCAGGGCTGTTACACAGAGAAACCCTGTCTAGAAAAACCAAAATCAACAACAACAAAAATCAACAAAATAATACCCTACTCTCAAAATTCTGAAGACTCCTCCCTAGCCCTCCCCAGGGGAATCTGAGTCACAGACTCTTAAAAAATAGGCACTGTGGTTAGGGAAACTACATATAAGCACCTCTAGTTTCTTTTCAATTATAGTAGGACCTCAGGGAAAACTGTTAAGAAATGAGCAGCCTGGTTATTAGGTCTTTACCATTAAGAACAGGATTCAATTCCCGGGCTATCATGTGTAAACTAGGTATACCTGCCAAAGCTAATTTACCTTGTATTTGATAACTACTTGATCTTATTGGAATGAGATATCAGAAGGAGTTAACGACAGAGTGACTATCACATTGTAAGCAATCTACAGCACTATCCTTTTGGTGTTAATTCAGTTTCAATTCTTACTTAAGTTTCTCTAAATGGGATCCTATAACATTCTACTGACTAGTATCTGTTTTTGCTAATTTGTTTAATTATTCTTTCCCACCCAATCTTGCCCCCAAACTTTAAAAAAAATACATGTACAAGTTTAATACCCATATAAAAAAATGAGTGAAAGGTTATAGTGAAGATGAAATCAGTTTTTGTCCCACTGTTCATCAGTAAACACTACTAAGCTTATTCTACCCCCAGGGACTGCTAAAGTGCAATAAAACAATTAGTTACAAATAATCTTTTCTAAATAAATGAACTTATGTAATTCCCACTCTTTGGCAGTTTTCTCTTTTCATTCTTTAAATGCTTCATAAAATTCTATTACACTGCCATTATTTCATTCTGCTGAGGAACCTGAGCTGCTTTCAGTTTTATGTGAAAAGAGACAATATCCTGCAAATATACCCGTACATGTATACTGCGGGGACTGGGTTACACAACAGAACAGTTATCTAGGCTGGGATGTAGCTTAGTGGTGAAGTGCTTGCCTTGCATGTGTAAGACCGTGGGTTTGATCCCAGGCACTGCAACCACCAACAAAACCCAATAACACTGAAAAAGCAGAACAGTGACTTCTTTTCATGTAATTGGTAGGTCAAAAGATGCATGCATTAAGATTTGAACGATATGTGCTAGACTGTTTACTTTAAATGTAGTCTGAAGTATGTAGATTAAAATAGTAAACAAGTAAGTGCATACCCCGTGCTCAACTGTGTGCACAAAATGGGTGAATATAGGATAAATTCCTGCAAGACTTACAGGGTCAATGTATTTACATCTATAATTTGAAAGGTATTGCCCAACTGCCTGTGTAAAGGTAAAAAAGAATATATCAATTGTTGGAGTGTGTTTCCCTTCCCCCAGGACTTTCACTGTTAACTTTTGTAACCTTAATCTTTGCTCCTAGATTAAGTCTTCCCACCCCCTTAAGAAATTTTCTACTCACTCTACATACCACCCACAGATCCCACCTCCTCCCGCTCCTCCCATCTCCCAGCCCTCCCTCCCAAGTCACCCCACATCCCCACATCCCCCAAACCAAGGTGTCCCATGGGGAGTCAGCAGACCCCGGCACACGATTAAGTCTATTCACAATGACTGATCAGTGTGTTTCTTCCTCTGTGAGCTACATTTATCTTTTTTTTTTTTTAAACCAGGTTGTTCTACCAAGTTAATCTCTTAAAAGTCTTTTAGTTGTTGCAAATAATTTTAGTTATTTATATTCTAATTTCATGTAAAGTATCCTTTTAAACAGTTCCCTCTTAAACAGTTTTTACTTTGTATTAAATTTAGAAATATTTTCCTTTGGGGTGCTACATTTTGCCCTCTAAATGCTAGCTTATACTGAAAAGCTACTTATATCCTCCTACTTACCAAGAATTAATCCCATGACAAATGTTTTAATGTGAACTGGGTCATAGATCCACACATAAACCTAGAAGAATCAAAAAACCTCAGTGCTTAAAAGTTCTCATCACATTAGTAATGTTTACTCTACACTGCAGTCACATTAGCAAGTAATGTTTACACAGCAGCTCCTCAAAGGCAACCCTGACTTCCTAACACACTAAGAGCTTTTCCTTTCAGATCACAGTTATACTCATCCATTAAAAGACTCTTAGTTTTAGCTCTCCATTTCTGTAAATTACAATAGTCTTCCATTTCCTAGTTCAATTTTGAAAAAGACCTTTTACTGTTTGTTTTTCTGATTTATTTGTATTTCTAACACTTGGGGTTCCAATTCAACCTCTATTTTACTGTTTACATTTTCCCCGGGAATTAGTCACAAACATTAGTTTTGCTAGTCATCACTAAATAAAACCCGAAAACCCCATATTTTAAAGAGACATTTCCCAATTTTAAGTCTAGAGATGTTCTCATGCCAGTAATGCTTACTACAATGTAATACAGAAAGATGTTTAGGTGCCTATGTCCCTAGTGGACTATAAAAGCTTTCCTGCAGAGGCTTTCACTGTATTTTACTATACCATTTCCAGCACCTGTGAAGTATCTGGCACATACTGATATGCTCAACACTTAACTCAATATATCTGAGCTCTTCCCACTGCAGAATTTCAAACAGAGAGCCCCAGGAATCACTTTTTGCATATCTGATAATTGGTTTAAACTTATCAAGAAAGAATATATCTTGAAATTCACAACAGTTCAGCAGCTAGGGCATAGTCACTATTTTTACAGTAGTTAAGTGACTACCATAACAGTCTTTATGCAAGGCCATCACCACACAAATCTCACTACAAAAGGTATAATGGAACTATCTCCTTCAACAAAGCAGTAGCAATGTTCAAAATTTCAGGCTTCTCAATAGCTATTTCTGATGAGACACTGTTGAAGAGCCAGAGATCAGTAGGTGATCCCCCTGAGCCATTCTGCTTCTTCTCTTTGATAGTAATAGTAATTCTGCATTTTAACCGGACAAATTAAACCCCTACTATAAAAAGTGCATGCAAGTATGAAGATAGTTTGCTAAAAAGAAAGGTGTGTGCCTCTCATTCCTTTTTCTCTGTGAATGTAGTTTTAAAGTTTAACAATCGCTGGGCGGTGGTGGCACACACCTTTAATCCCAGCACTCGAGAGGCAGAGGCAGGCAAAAAAAATCTTTGTGAGTTTGAGGCCAGCCTTGGCTACAGAGTGAGTTCCAGGAAAGGCACAAAGCTACACAGAGAAACCCTGTCTCGAAAACACACACACACACACACACACACACACACACACACACACACACACACACACGTTAACAATCATCGACCATGAGGCACCTTGGCAAGAAGATTCTAACACAGAAAAAAAGAAAGGAGCTTGGGCCTGCCATGGAGGATCCTGACTGTACTGCTTACCCCTAGAGAATATTAATGAGGAAGAAATCAGCATCTATCCTGTACTAAAGCTATTGTAATTCCAGGGTTCATATCACTCATACCCAGTCAAATCAGATTCTACCAAAAAGTACACTAGAAAAGTATAGATCTTTTTGAAAGTTATTTTCATGTACTTAAATGTACTATTACATTTTTCTAAATCATTTCTTTACATAGTGATGGTATCAAATATACTTCTAAGATTTTCTATGAAAAACTGGAATTCTATCATATTCAAATTCAATATTCTAATCTCACCTCATTTCCATCCAGAAAAACTTGATCATCATGTGGCTCGAGTTTAAATTTTTTCTTAGTTTCCTTCTTTTTTGGAGTTCCTGGAGTTTCTTCCTATGAATAGACAGATGAGTAGAATAAAACACTTCAGGAACAAAAGCTGTTGACATTCAGGAGGTGAAAACTCCTGACTCTTTTCAACACTAACAAAACCCCTTAAGCTCAGTGTTTACAAACGGTTCTGACAGTTGTCTCCCATAGCTGTAAAGGCTTTATGATCACAGGCCAGTAAAGATCATGTGTACAGATGATTTTCACTTATGTGTTTGGGTGCTTTTCCTGCATGTGTCTGCATCACGTGCATGCAGAGCTCTCAAGACATCCCTGAAACTGGAGTTAATAGAGGTTATGAACCTCCATGTGGGTGCTGGAAATGGACCCTGGGTGCCCTGAAGAAGGGCCTCTGCACCATCTCTCCAGTCCCCACAATGATTTTAAATGTTTTAGTTTAACTTCAGGGAAACGTACCTTTTTGGGCTCTTCCTTTTCACCATCTTTTTTTTTCTCTTTTTCCTTTTTTGTCCTTTCTTCTTTTATATTTTCTTTCTTGCTCTTTTTATCTTCTTCTTTCCCACTTTCAGATTTCCCTTTATCTTTTTCTTTTTTTATGTCTTTATCATACTTCATTTTCATTACTTTTAGAGCCCGATGAAAAAACTGTTTCTTTAAAAGCCTTGGGGAAAAGTGACAATTCTAGTATTACAATTCCTATCAATTACAAAGACACAAACTTTTTAAAAGAGCAAAAATATCAAGACCCCAAAAAATTAGCAAAGGAAGATATGAACTGGCAATTCATAAAAGAAATTACAATTAGTAAGCCTCTGGAAAAATATAGTGAAATATAATAAGTATATACAAAAGTATATTCCACAAAGGAAAAAGGCCCAATAGCCAATCAGACTATGAAAAGCTGTCAAAACTCTGTCTCTTGAACTAACATAAAGGACGTTACTGCTTTGAGACTTACCCACAGTCTCTAGACACAATGACAGTAATTAAGACTCATTCTCATTTAATGTTATGTTTTTATTGCAAGAGTAAAAATAATACAGAGGAAAACAGTTTACTTAAGACATGTCAGCAGAGAAAAGTGTGTTTACGACTGCTTGGTACTATTCAGCTCTTTTACGGAGGGTTACTTCTGGACACGTACTTCTTCATTCAGTCTACTGCTGTGATAAGTATCTTCATTTCAACTAAGCGATGATGATTATATATACTAAGACAACATTTCTGCACCCTGACAAGGATTCTCACAAGAACAATCTAAAAAATGTGCCTTACGTGAGGCACAACAGTGTATTCCTAGGTCAGCAGTTTCAAAGGCTGCTCCCATGACGGGAGTATTCTTCCTCCAAAACGTGTGAGTTTCTGTTTCACTCTTACTTCTTTCAAGTTCTCTGACTTGCTTAAAACACATAAGCCCACCTCATCCCTTTCAGGTCCTGCTATCTTGTCCACAGCACTTATCTACTAACTTACTGGATTATTTATTATGCTTGCTCCTTCCCTAGACTTAAACCACTAAAAATAGATCTCATTCAATTATCTAATGAGTTCAGAAGTTTAGCTGATCCCATAGTAAGTCAATCTCATTGTTTTTTATTTATTTTTCTTTCTAACATTATAGCCCTACCCAAGGAACCTCCATTGCTAGTAGGAGTGCAAACCTGCACAGCCACTATGGAAATACATCAGCGTGGCAGTGCTTCAGGAAATCAATCTACCTCCAGATCCAGCTAGATCACTCTTGGACATAGACCTAAAGCAGGCTTCATCCTACTACAGAGACACTTGCTCAATCATGTTTATTGCTGCTCTACAGCCAGAAATTGTAAACCCAGATGCTCAGTAATGGACGCATGGATAAAGAAAATGTGGTACATTTACACAATGGAATATTACCCAGCCATTAAAAAAAAAAAAAACAAAAACACAAAAACCAACAACAACAATAAAATCACGAGGGATGGCGTTTCATGCCTTTAATCCCAGCCCTTGGAAGGAAGACGCAGGCGGATCTCTGTGAGTTCAAGATGAGAGAACCACAGATACAAAGGTTAATGTAGGCTGGGGGACCTGAGAGAAAAGAGAATCATGCAGGGAAAGTGGCCAGTTAGCACCCCAGAAAGGGCAGACCGGAGAAAGACTGTGGCAAACAAACAAGGGTAAAGAGAATACGGAGATGCTAGACTGTGGGCTGGTGATACGACGTCTCACTGAAATTAGGGTGAAGAAAACTCTGAACCCTGGGTACAAAGCATAGACTAAAAGACACCACAGGGACTGGAGAGAGGACTCAGCAATTAAAAGTACTTGTTACTCTTGCAGAGGTCTAGGGTTTGGTTGCCAGCATTCACAAGGAGCTCACAACCATCTGTCATTCTAGTTCCAGGGAAATCTGATATCCTTTTCTAGCCTCCACAGGTACCAGGTACACAGTACAAACATATGCAGGCAAATACTCATACATATAAAATAAAAAGAACTAAATCTTAAGAAAAAGATAATATGCCTAAAATACACGCACAAACTTTTCCACTCCAGCATTTCCCCTCAGACTCCACTTAGTTGCTTTAGAAATGAAACTGGACAAGTCTTACTGTGGTTATCTCTACAGTTGGGCAGGAACCACGAGAACAGTCCTGATGAGGACTTTATGGTTATATCAGAAGTGGCTGATATCATCTTAGGTCCAGTCCTTTATTTAAGTGCAGAAAGAACAAAAACAGGATATGAGTAGGAATAACTTATAATTCAGAGTTTGTCTCTGGGACTTTTTCCAAGTTCCAGATCTCTCTCTCTCTCTAAAGATACACTTTTATGTGTATGTTGAATATCTTGCACTATGTAAGTGCACTGTATGTGTGCACTTGGTGTCTTCACAGGTCAGAAAAGGATTTGTACAGTAGTAAGACTTTAGAGATGTAATCCTACCAATAAAATCCAGATCCTCTGGAACTGGAGTAACTGTGGCAATATTATGTTCCCCCAAAATATTGTGCACCCTATTAAACTTCTCTGGGGTCAGAGAACAGAACAGCCACAATATTAAACATAGAGGTTAGGCAATGGTAGCACATACACCTTTAATCCTAACATTACAGAGGCAGAGATCTGTCTGGATCTCTGTGAGTTCAAATCCACACTGGAAACAGCCAGGCATGGTGACTCACGACTTTAATGCCAGAAGTGATGGCAGAAAGGTATATAAGGCCTCGTGAGGACCAGGAACTAGAGCTGGTTAAGCTTTTAGGCTTTTGAGCAACAATTCAGCTGAGATTCATTCTAGATAAGGACTCAGAGGCTTCCAGTCTGAGGAAACAGGATCAGCTGAGGAACTGGCAAGGTGAGGTGGCTATGGCTTGTTCTGCTTTTCTGGTCTTCCAGCATTCACTCCAATAACTGGCATTAGGTTTGATATTATTAATAAGACCTTCTAACATTTCATACTACAAGTAACAGAGGGTTATAATCTGCCACATGGGTGCTGGGAAATAAACTGGGTTCCTGTGCAAGAGCAGCAAGGGCTCTTAACTCCTAAGCCATCTCTTCAGCCTCAGTATCTTTTAAAACTTGTCATATAACAAAGTATTAGGGTTCCTAAAAGGCCACAATATGTGAACTAATACTGGCTGCTCTCCTAAGAGATTTAGGCTCACAGATTTAATATCCTTAATAGTATATTGGCAGGTGATTAACTTTTGCTCCAATAAATTCCCCATTACCTTGAGCTTCAGCCCAAACTGCTGTATGACCTTGGACAGACTTTTAACTTGGCTGTGTCCCAGTTCCTACAGCTGTAGTACCTCTCAACTTTTTACAACACCCCACACCCACCCCTTGAAGCAGAGAGGGAAGTTGGTATTTTGAAATTCTCATCAGACAAATTACTGTACAAGACAGTAAATATAAACTGTATCATTGTTAGTTCAGCACTACTCCCAAAATAAAACTTGTTTCTGAAATGCTCGCTGGTCATCTCTAGTCATTCAGCAACTAAGAATTTTAAGAAGTATTTGATAATTATTCACTTTAACAGTTTTTAAAGAGGGTTCTCAGATGAATAATGTTCTTTTTCTTTTTTTTCTTTTTTTCTTTTTTGATTTTTCGAGACACGGTTTCTCTGTGTAGCTTTGCACCTTTCCTGGAACTCACTCTGTGGTCCAGGCTGGCCTCGAACTCACAGAGATCCACCTGCCTCTGCCTCCTGAGTGCTGGGATTACAGGCGTGTGCCACTACCGCCTGGCCTTCTTTTCTTTTAAAGACAGGATCTCAAGCAGTCCAGGTTGGCTTTCAACTCACTTTGTAGGCAAGAATAACCTCAAATTCTTGATCTTCCTGCCTCTACATGTCCACTATACCTGGGAGATGGCAAATACTTAAAAAGTGTTATTAAGCACAGCCATCATTAAATGCTGTATGTACCTCCCAAGCAAAATTATAATCTAAAAATCTCAAATACTCAGATGTTAAACTTTGGTACCATAGAGCAAAATTTAGCTAATTTTACAGATTAGTAAGTATGCTCTTATTTATTAAACAGAAAGAGGAAGGTAATTTGGTTTGGCTTTCTAGGTATAAATTCTTTACCAAGTTTCTTTACGGAGAAAAGTTAACTAAATGAAAAACGTGTATGTTCCCAAGGTGTACGTACTTTATCTTGGAATCTTCAAGGAGAGACTACAAAGACAGTGCAGCTGTTTTGATTTTAAGAGGAATATTGTATTAGCAATTACTGAAAACAGCAAGTAAGTTTGGCTTAGTCCACGGAGAAGCCACTAAAAACCTAAGGATAACAGAGCTAATAGCCATCCCTGGAAAAGATCTGGAGAAAAAACTGCTCTGACCATTTCTCACACAGAACCTGTTCAAAGTCTAAGCTTTTTCTCTTGATTCTTTCATTTAGTAGCCCTGGCAAATACACATAACTACAAACTACACACAATTAAAATGATACTAAGTCTGAGAATGAATGTATTTCAACTGATAAAATCCAGGTCCCATATAACACTTCCTAGTTAATAACAAGGAGTTAAAAGGCTTCAGAACCATGTGCACAGCTGACATGACTAACAGCAAACATTACCTGTTGCAGTAGTCCACCACAGACTCCCGGGTTGTAAATAAAGCCTCCTCTCCTTTCTTGGCCTTTGCCCACTTTGAATCCAAGAGGCAATCCACTGCTTTTGAAGCTACAGAAGAAATTGTTATTTAAAATCCAGTATATGTAATTACATCTAATAAAACCATGCTATAAATGTCAACATTCTGACAACAGAAATAAAACAGAATAGAAGATTAAGTCTAATAATGACTACCATAAGTGTTCTTTACAAGGCCAATCCATGAAATATATTAATAAGCATCTTCACAGCAATGTTGGCAAATAAACAAGAAATGTTCGTAACAAAGTCTTCTCAAAAATATTCATATATAACCATCAATCATTGAATAATCGCAATAAAAAATAGCCCCAAATACTTCCTTCTTCCCTCAGTGGTAATAGAAATTCTCAAGTTATGATAACTTGCCAAAGAATCACTCTGAACAATCTACTACTATGACTAGCAAATAAATACATTAGATTTAGAGATTAGCACGTCTATTTTTAAAAAATTTTAATGAATAACAAAATCATTAATAACATAAAAGAAAGAATTCCTTCTGTATAGAGAAATTCAGGTTTAAGTGATAAGACAGAAAAATACAACCATCATTTATAAGCTATGGGCTATATATATTATAGATGATATCAGCTTATCATGGGGTGGAATGGGTAATACATAGACCTAGTTAATTCCCTTGTAATCATACTATCTGAACAAAAGGTAGTATTTCATAATACTGAAAATAAATCTTACTTTTAAAATTTCCAGCAAAACCAATTATAAAGCACTTTATCTTTTTAATTTTCAATTATAAAAGGAAAGACTACGATAATCAACTGCCATCTGCTCATCACTCAGTTTTAAAAATCACACATGGAAGCTCTTTTATAACGTCTACATATCTTAACTTAGGTAACTTCATAGGATTTGTACAGCAGGGAGGTGGTGACACACGCCTTTAATCCCAGCACTTGGGAGGCAGAGGCAGGCGGATCTCTGTGAGTTCGAGGCCAGCCTGGTCTACAGAGCGAGATCCAGGAAAGGTGCAAAGCTACACAAAGAAACCCTGTCTTGGAAAAAAAAAAAAAAAAAAAGGATTTGTACAGTAGTAAGACTTTAGAGATGTAATCCTACCAATAAAATAATCAACCCGATGACCCATCATATTGGTGGACTTTGTTGGACAGTTGAATCGAAGATACTTGGCTACAGCCTTCTCTTCTTTTGAAGGTTCACCGACTTCCTGCAACATAGGAATATTAATTTAGTGTGCTTATGTACGTGATAAATTCAAGCTCTATGGAGTAATTTGCACATCTGTTCTGTAAATCTTTTCGAGTGCTATACAGGGCTTGCTTTCAGACCTTCCTTGGAGCAGATCTGATAACATACAAAAGAAAAAAAATGTACACTCTTAATAATGTCTTCTAAATACATACTGACAGGGTCAAAGGCTGTCCTACATGTTGGCCTCAACTACAGATCATTAGACTATTTTTCCAGTATGTTAACTATTTTGTATAGTTCTTTTTCAATTTTGGATGGCATCTTTTAATACTCACAAAGCAATAATTTAAAAGATAAGATGCCGCCAATAATGACTGCTGCCAATAATGACTGCCTAAATGGCACAGTAAGTAGAGAGAGGTGCCATAAATGTTATAACCACAGTCAAAGACATGGTTCCGATCAATGGATGACAATTTGTAAGAATTCTCTAATTAACCTAAAGTAGCAGCCAGAAGAACTGAAGTGCTGATGACTGGCACTGAGTCCCTTCCTTTCCCTGGGGACACAGACACTGTCTGGGACTTTCTCTTCCCCGGCAAGACTATGGCAAAAAGAGAAATGCTGAAAGGGATATTCCTATTAATGGCAGTGCAGTAACAAAGAACAGTTTTGTGAAAGTTGCTGTATCCTTTCCTGTGTCTTTTCTTCTCTTTCTGTTCCCAAATTTTCTATGACAAACTCAGCTACCCCAGCTATAATTACTTGTGGCAATAAAAATTAAAAGTTCAACCAATTCTATTTTATAATAACAACAACATATACTAAATATTTTCTCCTCATTCAGTGCAACCATTGTCAACTTAAAAGTTTATCCATTTAACTGGTAACTTGTTACCAGGATGAACTTGACTTGAAATCAAAGGAAGGAAGACCGACTAAATAAGGATGTCTCAATAAATTTAAGTCATCCATTCAATCAAATACATACTTTCCGAGTGTTTATAATCTTTGGATGCTATAATGTATATTAGTACAGTAGGATAATTGTATATTGTTACATAAATACCCCAACAGCAACTGCAGTTTTCCCAAAGGAATAATAAATAAAAATATTTTAGAATTACACAAAGTAGAAGTGAAATTATCAGTGTACAAAAAGAGTGTCTTACAGAGAACTTGATTTTGAAAGACAAGTTCCGAGTAAACTGAATGAACAACAATAAACAATGCAGCTGAAAATGAGCCAAGACTTGACTCTAACAGAAATCAGTTATAGTGTACTAGGAAGCTAAATTTGTACAGAGAGAATAGAGTCCTTAAGGCAAGCTGAGAAAATTGAACTTTATTCCATAAGGAGCAGAAAGATCACTATGTTTTTTAATAGAACAGAAACAGGAAAGTAACAAATATTATTTTTATGAGTGTTTGCAAGAGCAACAGGGAAAAAAACATACAAAGCAGGAAAAGTAGTTGGGAGACTACTGTTAACAGTCGAATAAATGTGACACCATATTGGTCTAAGAATCAGAAGGAAATATTTATATTTGAAACATTCCAAATGTAGAGTACATAGGATTAATGGTAAAGGTAAGTGAAATGAGTAGATACAAAATGTCAGATTTCTATGTTAATCAGTAAAAAGGAAACACAAAGTTGGGTGGGTAAGGAGGTAGGAAGGGATCTGGAGGACTTGGGATGGATATGCTCAACATATTTATTCATTTTTTTAAGGAAATGTGTAAGAAAGGTGATTCTAGAGAACAATCATCATTTTAGGCATGGTATACGATCCTTAAATTAAACCCTTAGCACAGATAAATGTGCTAATTTCCTGACTGCTGATCAAGGCATCACATGTAAAATCTGGTTAAATATCAAAATATAAGAAGTCAGAAAAGTTGATTGTTATAAGAAGTCAGACACTGTTAAGTATCTGTAAAAATTCTTTAAATTTCACTTTTGAGTTAATCAACTTTTCCCCCAACTCTGTATTTTCCTTGGTAAACAACAATAGACAGAAAAAGTGACAAGTGAGTAACTTTCTCAAGTGGACACAGAATTCAGCTGTCTACTAGTACTCTCCTAAAGTACCAGTGACTGATACTAGTTACTACAGACAGCTGTTGATGAAAATCTATTATTTGGAGCATCTGCTGCCAGAGAGTGGCATCAGCAAAGACTGTAGAAGATGGATACATGGGAAGTCCTGTGTGACTGCCCTGCTGCAGCCTAAACAGGGCATAAAATATACTTACCTTGTTTATAAACTAGACTATAGTAAACTAGCTCCCCTATTTGTTCCTTTTACTGTGAAGAGAAGATCTTCCGAACTTTTGCACTAAACTGTCAAGGAGTGAAAGTCTTTTGAGAGTATTAGTAAATGCTTGTAAAACATACAAAAAACAGCTCACCAATTCTCAAATAAAAGACTTTTTAATCCCATTAACTCACAGTTGTCTCTGAAGGAGGATGCAAAGAACCAACAAGTTTAGGCTAAATTGCCTTTTCCTGCAAAATACCAATCTACTGGTTGCTGGTAATCACAGCCCAAAATTACTTAGGAAGACTGGTAGAACATTCATGAAAGATTTTAATTAATATATTTTAGAATATATCAATACTTAAATAATATAATGAAATAGAAGTTGCCATTTGTAGCCTTTTGGAGGAAAAAAATTCAGAGCAAGCCACGGGCTTTATTTACTCTTACAGAATTTCAAATAATTTACAACTGAAAAGAAATAAACTTACTGGTCTGTCAATAGAGAAAAAAGAAAAAGTTTTAGTTTGTCCATTGTAAATTTGAACATAGGCACAAAAAAGTAGTAGAAATGTTTATGAAAATACAAACAGGTTAAAGCTATTCTGAAAACTAGAGGAAATCGTGAATAAATTATTGCATAAAGACAGCTTAACAACAGCAGGACCCTCTCCAATTGCTTCTATCATATTTCCTGTGGCAACAGGTTTGCTATGTGCTATAAAATTCTCTATTAAGCCCTGTATGTTGGCAGGTGGGAGAGGATGAATTTTCAGACTGAGGATTGGATTTCTAGGTTCTTTGTCCTTCAGAAGGTCCTGAGAAGTCAGACCTGGAGTCTGCAAACATTTTTCTTCTCTTTCCTGAAATGAGGCATATAAACCCATGATATGTCAGATTTTACTGCCAGCAAGACAGATGGGCACAACAAAAATAACCTACGGAAGTTTTACAAGTTCTAAGATACAGAAACCATCTGAAGATTTCCAAACTGAACTAGTTTCTATATACAAGCAGAATACTATATGGAATGAGTCTCTGAGCAGGAAGTCACACTAAATCTTTGTTGTAAAATTTTATATTCAGAATTTGGGGAGCTGGATAGCTCAGTGGTTAAGAATACACATTAGCATTCTTCCCAGCACCTATATTGGGCGGCCTACCACTGCCTGCAACTCCAGTTTCAGAAGATCCGATGCCTTTTTCTACCCTCAGGTACAACAAGGCACGCATATCTCCACAAAGATACAGACATACACTAAATTAAATACATATATGTAAAGTAATTTGGATTAAAGTATTTCAAAACTTAGTTCTTTAGTCAGTGATAAGGTGGAAAGAATACTGCACTGGAAATTAGATGACTAGTCTAAATCTAATTGACTAACTTAAAAGGCAACCCTAGTTCAAGTCGTCACAACCTCACTGAACATCAGTTTGTCAGGAAAATGAGGGGGAGATCTGTAAGCTCCAAGCCTACTGAGGACTGAACGTATTTTTTTTTTTTTTTCTTTTAAACTGGGTGGGTCTGTGAGCATGTGCATGTGAATTCAGGACAATTCTAGAGGCCAGTTTTCTCTTACCACACTGGGATCAAACTTAAGTTATCAGGCAAGTAAGTGCCTCTGCCCCTGAGCCATCTCAGCTCCAGAGACGGAACTCAGGATAGAGAATTCCAAATAAGTTCTATCAAATTCTTTTCAATTTTTAAATTTTATGATACCAGAATTCTAAAACATGCTTCTAGTGCCTTGTGAATCTATAGTCACTATATTTCCTAAAATACATAGTTGCTTTTTTTTAAAAACAAGACTTTTTGTTTTTAAGTATTTCTTTAGTTAGAGAATCTCAGTTATTAAAATTTTACAACACAATATCAACTAACATGTACACTCCAGGTTTCAGTGACCCGATCTGAGTCACAGAAAGAAATATTCTAACAGCCCCCTTACTTCTGGCTCTATTGGGGCACCAGATTTTAAAATTATTCTGTCCTGGAAAAAGCAAATGAATTGGCTATAAAAGCAAAACAAAACATAACTCTCAACTTAAGTGTTTGTATCAAAATATCCCTTCCCTCTCAAAAAAGCCACTGTCATTCAAGGTCAGAATCTACCGAAAATCGTTTCTAAACAAAAATATCAAGTAACACGAGGAAACTCAACAGTTAGTATATAAATGCGTTTGCTGTAACAAACTGTGAACTTGGTCATTACATTATCTTTTTATCTCAAATAATGCCAAGATCAGAGTTTTTGATTCTCGACAGGAATGAAAGAACTGAGGAATTGCCTCCTCGGATAGTTGGAAGAGGCTGAAGAAATGTCTCAGTGGTAAAGCTTGTACTTCTTTCCCAGAAGATGTCAGTTTGGAGGCTAACACCAGTTGTCAAGAAGCCTGTAACTCTAGCTCCATGGAAGCTGACATCCCTTTTTGGCCTCCACCGGCACCTGGACCCATGCGCACATAACTACACAGACACACATGTACACATAACCAAAAAGCAAGCATTAAAAATTTTGTTGGGCTGCACTATAGTAGTACTGTAAGATCTTTCACCAATATTCTATGCTGCCATATAGAAATAAATCTAGATGGGAAAACATTTTAATTTCATAATACCAGGCTGACTTTTAATAACTAAAGTCTCAAATACATAGAAAGTAAATAGCCATACTTCATATAACTTAAAGACTAATGGTTAATTTACTGAATAGGTGGCTGTTAATTGTTTTTAAGCTTATTAAGGAGTGCTTAACAAAAAGCAATATAATCTAACCTAATTTCTTTATTCTGGTGAAGGAGGGCAAGAAAGAGGTTATGTGCCAAGCATTTTTAATAAGTCATTAATTTACTTAATGTTTTCATACCAACTCTACAACCTTAAAGTTTTCTTTTCTTTTCTTTTTTTTTTTTTTTTTTTAAGATAAACAATCCTTACCAATGCAGAAGTTGAGGGGGGAAAAAAAAACAAATAAAACTTCAAAGTCCTTGCTAATTGGTGGAGCTGGAGTACAACCAGGTATAGATGACTAAATTGCTGCTTTTGGCTACTACCTTAGGCTATACCATAAAGCCTCTCTACCTACCTCTGTTTAACCTAAGTTCATAACTGAAATATGAGCAGCTATTTAAAAAGTACATTATCACCTTTATGACAATATTGAAGAGCAGATAAAACTGTAAAATAATGTGTATTAAAGAGAAAAAAAGTACAAATTTGTACTGCCAGAGGAAAATACAAGGAGTACAGGAGGTACAAATTTGACAGTCTCAATACAAATTGTAATAAAATGACTATCCACGTTAAACCACAATACTAAATTTCAAAAGCCTAGGAATAGCATAATTAGAAACTTCTACTGTCTTGACATTTTGGTGTAAAGACATATGTGAACTTGGACAGGCTTGTAATTCTCTGCTGTACCCTGTTCAAAATTATTTTTGTTATGCCTGCCAAATTCCAAACTTACTGAACACTGATATCTTTCCTACAATATTTTAGGAAAGTTTTAAACTTTAACTTACATAGTTCAAAGACCTGTGTAGGCCAATAAATCAATAAAACTTTACAAATAGATATACAACGAAAACAGAAAAATATAGAAAAGCTCATCCTAAGCGAGGAACAGAAAGACAAGAATGAGTGTAACAACTTGTGATTGATAAATTAACAATTTAGGACATGTCATCAACTTACTACGCCTTCGGGTTTCTGGGAGAGCTCCCGAGGCAGTCCTCCGTCACGTCGGTGTTTAACACACAGCGACGTTAAAGAACGAACACCTGGGAGAGGCTGGCGGGGCAGGGATGCACAGGTGACATTCACATGGGATGAGGGAGGGATGCTATGTAGGGCACGAGACTGACAAGCTGGCCCGGGAAGGGCTCCTGGCTGCCACCAGCTCACTGCAGCACCGACCGGGCAGGGTTTGTTTACATCGCGTCGCCGCCGGGAAGAATGCCGGCCAGCGTCAAGCAGACGGTTCGGTTCAAAGAACTACTGAGAGGGAAGAGCGCAGATGCCACTCAACATCTGGGAGAGGAGTCCGCAGGCCGGGGGTGGGGGGGCACAAAGAACCGGCCGCGGTGCCTCGGGTCACCCTCCTCCTACCCCAGTTCCCGTGGCCTGAATTTCCGGAGCGCCAGGGAGAGCGGGGCAGGGTCGGGCGGCCCCGGAGCCCCGGGCTCCCCGCGCAGGCCCGGCCCGCCGCCGCAGGAACGCGGGGCCGGCCGCGGGGTTCCGAGCGCCGCGCCTCCTCCCTTCCTCCCCGCCGCCGCTCCGCAGACCCCTCGGCCGAGCTGCCGCCCGCACCGCGCCGCCTCGGGCCCGTCCGGGCGCCGCGACCCCGCGGGGACGCCCCGCCGCCGCCCGTCCCGTCGGGACGTGTCCCCCGCCTCCCTCCGCCTCCCAGCGCGCCCAGGCCCCGGCCCCGCCGGCCCGCCGAGCTACCTGGATCCGCTTCTTGTGTCGCCTGCGTTCCGCCATGTTGGCCGCTCCGCCCGGTTCCTTCTGACGTGGAGCGAGGAGGGGGAGGAGGCGGAGGAAATCTCGCGAGAGCGCGGCGGCTCGCGGCCCGTTATGTAAGGCGCCGCGGGCGCGGGGCCGGGGGAGGCCGTCGGGCGTCTGCGGGCCTCCGAGCTCGCCAGGGGCGGTGGCGGGCGACGCAGGCTGGCCCCTGGAGGGAGGCGGGGAGGAGGCCGCGGCTCTCACACCTGGCTGGGCGTCGGCGTCACCTGGCTGGCCTCTCAATACAGATCCCCGGGCCCCACCCCTCCGAGTCCCCGTCGCTGGGTGACGTTTCCGAGGAGAGCACCTGGACCCCCGCGGCCCGCGGCGTCACCCGTCCCGCCCCTCCGCCCGTCCCGCCCCAGTCCCGTGAAGCTGGCTTAGATGAAAGCCGGCTTCAGGGTCTGGGACCCGTCCACAGTCCTTGCTCCTTCCCGAAGGCTTGGCGTGCGCCCGCCTCGCCTCATCTTCAGAATGCACGGGTCAGGAAGAGCCCGGGGAAGTTAAGGTGGCGCGCAAGGCCGAGTTGGGATGGAGGAGCCCGCAGACCACTTCTGGTCCGCGTTTACTGTGACTTGTTATTTTAGAGCCTTCCAGACCCAAGAGGTGGTGGTGGTCAGATTGGTAGCTAGTGCTTAGATACAAGTTCCCATGACACTGGGAATTTCAAACCATTGTAGCTGTAGAAAGTTGGGAAAATACAGAAAAGATAAAGACAATAAGTTGAATTCTACCATTCAGGTCTATTAATCCTTTTAATTTCCTTTTGTCGTCTATTCCCACTTTATGTGTACACATGAGGTGTGTATGTTGAATTTATCCATTTTCTCTTCCCCTAAACATCAAGCAATATGGTAGTCTGCTTTTTTTTTCACTTTTGCATTGTAAGCACATAATTTCAAAATCCTTGAAGTCTTTGTTTCATGTGCCTAATATAATGGTGAATATGTAATTGGGTGAATTGCAGCAGCTTGATGCCTGATCTTTTTTATTTTATAATTTAATTTAACTTTACATATCAGACACGGATTCCCCTGTCCCCACCCCCAACCCTCTCCCCAGCCCACCTCCCATTCCCATATCCTCCAAGGAAAGGACTCCCCTGGGGATTCAGCTCAACCTGGCCGGTCCAGTCCCCTCCTTCCTCCTTCCAGGCTGAGCAAAGAAGTGTCCCTGCATAGGTCCAAGGCTCCAAACAGCCAGCTCATGCACTAAGGACAGGTCCCGGTCCCACTGCTTGCGTGCCTCCCAAACAGTTCAAGCTAATCAACTGTCTCGAAGCCTGATCTTTTTATGAAGTAAGATACATGAAGGTTTTTTTTTTTAAACTATTCTTTTTTTTTTTCCCCCAGAACTTAAAAAAAAAAAAAAAAAAAAAAAAAAAAAAAAAAAAAAAAAAGACTCTATTGAGGGCAGCGGGGTGCAAACAATATAAAAATCAAAAGCTTCTCTGTCAGGGAATTAACTTTTCTTTCTCTGCTTGTCAATTGGAGTTGGATGTTATTTGCACATTTCCTAAGGGTCCTGATCTGCTCTTGAGAAGCAGTGAGGCAGAGTCCTCAAGTGGCCCTGTAAGAGAGCACGCATCAGGGAGGGAGTATCAGGGCTCCGTTTGGCCTACTTCTTTCCCTTCTGCTTCATGTGTACTACAAAATAGTCATTGCATGCAATGATGAGCCCTGCAACTAGTGATAAAAAGCTCTGGAAGCCAACTTTGCCATCTCGGCACTGGTCCAGGTCCTTCATTATTTTGTCCACAGCCAGGGGGTCCTTTTGATTTTCCAAGAACCAGGGAACCCCCTTTCCATGAGCACTCGCAGGTCTTCCTTTGTTAAGTAGTCTTTGTCCCCCGCAAATCTGTGAAATGTAAGCACCATGGTTTCCATGGCATGCTCCATCTGAAACGGCAGCTTGAAGAAGTCTGTTGAAACCTGGGCCCCAAGGCGCCGCAGTCCTTGGGAGAGCTGGACACAAGAGGCGATCGCGAGGGGCCGGCGCAAAAGCTTTTAAACTACTCTTAAGGGAGCCATCCATTTCTTTTCCTTTCCATTGATCTGTAATTTGGGTGTGCGCTGCCAGCAAGCAGGAGAACTGATTTTTTTTTTTTTTTTTCTTTTCTTCTGAGGCAGGGTTTCTGTGTAGCTTTGGAGCTTGTCCTGGAACTTTCTCAACTGACCAGGCTGGCTTCCAACTCCCAGAGATCCACCTGCCTCTGCCTCCTGAGTGCTGGGATTAAAGGCATGTATCACCACCACCTGGCTCTAATGATTCTTACCAATTAGCCCACAACTTAGAAGATAAAATACCTTTTGTTTTCTCTAGTCTTTCCTACCCAAATGATGATTCTGTTCTGTGCTGTTTCATCTGGAAGACACCGGACTGTTTGTATAGGACAGTCGATGTAAATGAAAACACTATTTCATTTAGTAGAGACTGAGTGCTTACTAAATGCAGAGGATTTGGCTACTACTACAGATGGCAAGGCATGGAAATTCCTTTGTGGTCCTGTGTAGGTCAGGGTTCTCTAGAGGAACAGACCAACTGAATGTGTATTAAAAGGGAATTTATTACATCAGGTTACCTAATACGGTTTGGGTTGTCCAGCACTGGCTGTCTCACACTGGTAGTTACTGGTCAGTCCTTGAGGCTGTGTAGCTGAGCATCCCACCCTGGAGCTGAAAACCTGGAGGATTCCTACAGATATTTGGTACATTTTAGAACCTGGGAGAATCTGCATCCTAAGAACAAGGAAGGCACGCAGCAGCAGCACCACCAGCACCAGGACAGGAAGCAAAGCTTCCTTCTGCCTCCTTTGCAAGAGCTGCCACAAGGAGGTGCCACCAACACTCAGGGTGGGGCTTCCCTCTCAAATAACCTGATGAAGAAAATCCCTATAGTCGAGTCCCTTGCCTTTTAGCTAATTCCAGAGTCAACCAAGTAGAATATCAAGATTACCCATTATGAGCTCCCTCTCAAACTACAGCTTCATTACCTCTGGAAGAAATTTAATTTACCGTCCTCATGTTATGTACTCTAGACCACAATTTGGTTTCTTCTTTCTCTCTCCCATCCATAATATTTCATTTCTGAAGTCCACTGTTCTTTCAGCTAACATTATATTTGGTATTTGACAATATTGATTATTTACATATTCTCTGTCTTGTCCTTTATAATACAATGTGTCTTTAACCCATCTTTCCCCTTTTTTTGCTAAGCAAATCTTTGTTCAAAGACTTTTGTAGGCAACAGTATACTGTCTTTGAAAAGTGATATTTGTATTTCAGTTGTAGTAGTTTAAAAAAAAACATTTAAAGGGTCCATTTACATGAAACAAGGAAGCATACAAGAATTATGTTAATAGGGCAAAAATTAGATGATAGAAGTTTCAACATTGAATACTCATTTTTAGTAAGGGTATGAAGAAAGGGCTCCTCACCTATCCACCTCTATCTCCCCTTATGAAACACCTCTTGTTGTTTAGTGTTAAAATTTCTCCACACTAGGCAGCTATCTCCTAAGATGTGGAGGGGTGGGGAAAAGACACAGAACTTTTGCCTTGCCTGCTTCCCAGTCCTATAAGGCACACACACTGGGCTTTGTGTGCAAAGATGGTGTTGCGATTTCAGGCTGGTCATCCCTAATCCAAACATCCAAAATGCTTCAAAATCTCAAACATTTTGAATATTGGCATGATACTACAAGTAGGAAAGACCATAGCCGACTTTAAGTAATGAGTTGCAGGAAAAATGCAGACACACTAAAAATAGTGTATAACACTAATTTCTAGTTATATGTATCAGATGTTTTTGAAACCAGTATAGCTCACATATAAAAAGATTCAATTTTCCCATAAAAATCCAAAACTTGAGACAATTATGTTCATGAGGATTTTGGATAAAGAATATTCAACCTGTAGAAATTTCCTCCTTGTTCTTTTTTGCCTCTCTCTCCTCTTTGCATATTCCGGAGAATCTTAGCCACACTTTCAGCTTAATGCTAAAATCCTGCATGAATATGTATTTCCAGCTTTCTTCTGGATGTCTGCACTGGGTATTGATCTAGAAATCTCCATTCCCCAGCAACACCTTTACATGTCTGTAATTTTGGTCACTACATTATCTACTCAGTCATACTAGAAACCTTGGAAGTATCCCAACCATGCCTTACTGCTAGTCATTCACCAACCTGCTGATTGTACAACTGAGATGTTTGGGATTCTTCCTTTCCTTATCATTGTCTTCATCAGTTCTTGGTTACTCACTGGGCAATTATTGTGGCAGCCTCCTCATTGTCCTTAACTACCCTCTCTGCACACCACCCCATCTTTTGCACTTTTGTGAACCTTCCTGCCACGGCTCCCTATCACGTATAGAAACATGAATAACAGCCAATATTTGTACCTAGAACCTAAGAGTTAAAGTTCTGGACCCCTCTTAGTTTCTGCTCATATACAGTGGCTGGCGGCTGGCGATGCCACTGATGGTGGCAGTGAGGCATTCCTCTGAGCCACTGCTTGTCCTGACCTTGTAGTCTCATTCCTGTTTGGCTGCCATTTCTCTCCCAAGTGCGTAGCATTGGCTTCCTTACATTGTTTTCCTAAAAACAAACAAAAAACCTATAAGAGACTCTACTGCAAGGTTTTTAGAAAAAGAGATTGATCCACTGTTCATTAAGGGGTTGCTGCCACTGTTTTTCTAGGCAATAAGGGATATAATAGTGACTCAGGAATGAGAAGACTATCCCTGCCCTCATGAAACTTATATTTTAGGGAGAACAGATAAATACATGAAGCAAGTTGTAAAGTTTCTTAAAAGGCCGTATGAGAGAGATGTAGAAACACGAAAGAACTGTTTGCTACTTCACAAATTCCTAATGGTCTTTTAATTAAAACACACACCTGGAGCCAGATACCGGGGTAAATGCTGAGAGATCAAAAAGACCAAGGAACAAGCCACAGCTACTTCTTACCTCACCAACTCCACGAATGCTCTGACTGAATGTCTCTGAGTCCTCAGCAGAGAGGGATCTAGCAGAAAAGGGGTTAGTTCCATCTCCTCACGCCTTGTACACCTTTCTCCACCCAGCCATATCACTTCCTAGTGCTGGGATTAAAGCTGTGTGTGCTTCCCAAATACTGGTAGCAAAGTCATGAGATCTCAAGTGCTAGGATTAAAGGTGTGTGATTCCTAAGTAATGGGATTAAAGGTGTGTGCCATCACTGCCTGGAATCTATGTTTAGTCTAGTGGCTTGTTCTCTGATCTTCAGGCACATTTTATTAGAGTACACAATATATCACCACAGTTTGCAGTTGGAAGGAGGGTGCAGCTCAACTGGAAGAGTAGTCCTGTTGGTATCTTGCACCAAATCAAGACAGGAAAGAAGGAGCAAGGCCAGGGATTACCTAAGGAAACGCTAACTACAGACAGAATGAGCAGTACTTATAAAATCTAGACTTGGTAGAGTCAGGTTGTATTTGAGCAATGATAAGGAGATAGGTGAAGTAGATCTAAAAGAAGGGTGGAGTCAGGGATCTAGGTTGGAGGAGATGGAGTTAGACTGTACAGGCTTTTGGAGACAACTTTAATGACTTTGGGATTTGCTCCAAGTAAAATAGGACTTCAGTGGGTTTTCAGTGTGGATTGTGGGTGAAGGATTGGCATGGTATGGTGTGCTTTTTTTAAAGATTCAGATTGTATTGAAAATAGAGTATGGGAGCAGATGCATGGATTAAAGAAAGGACTTCAGTTTAGAGGTTGTATGTGTGAGAGGTGAAGGCTGAAGTTGTGTGCTTGCTACATACGTGGTAGGAAAATGCTTGGGTTTGAGATCCTGAACGGGAGGGAAGGAGAAGAGTCAAAACAACTCTACAGTGTTATGACTCAGAATGTGTCCAATAGCTTTTCTGACTTGTTCTAGAATAACCTTCCTCTCTAAAACATATGACTAAGATTTTTGGCTTGGTTAGAAGAACGAGCTTGCAACTTACTAAAATGGGAAAGATAAGACTGGAAGAGGTTTCCTGTGGGAAGCACAGGAACGTGGCGTTTGGTGTTGAGAATGGGGTGCTGATATTGAGAATTTTAGTGAACACCTAGAATGGATATGTGGGTGCTTAGCTGGATATATGAGAAACAGAATATATCATGCCTAGTGATACCATATTGGTATAAGGAATGTTTTGACCTGAAAGAATTATAAAAGAGCAGACACTGGAAGAATTAGTTCTCTGCCTTTCCATTATCCATCTATAAGATCAGGACATACATGTGCCTTGACAGTGCCTCCCTCCCTTGCCCTGTACCAGGACAAGGGAAGCATCCCTTATCTAACTGGTTATAGAGGTAGAACTGAGATGAGTCTATATGAACAAGTCTTAGTAAGGCTTACTATCTATCTAAGCCCATGTCTACCTCCCCAGAGTTTCCTTGCCCTTTATCTAGACATTCTCCACCATTGTATCTTCTCTCTCTGTTAAAATGATAAAAATCTCCAAGTATACTTACTGGCTGCCTTTGCACATTTTGAGTGAGGGGTATGCTGGGAACAGAATGGTGAGGCTCTAGCTTCTTTTCTGTTACCCTTTCATGCTGGTCAGCATTTTCTTCTGCTCATCTGTTTTGGTTGTTTGTTTGTTTTGTCAAAGGCCCTATTATAGAACCTCAGAGGGCCAGAGAAAATCACAAGAGCACACATGGTATTAAAATCCAAGAACACAGGCTACCTTTTTCTTTCCTTGGAACCCCTCACAGCCTTCCACTTTTCTTCCTTCATAATCATTTCATTTCCATCTTTCTTTCCTGGGTTTACTCTTCCACCCCTCCTGCCAATGTTGGGGTGCTCACAGTGGTCTTCCTGTGCAGGGGTTCCCAGGCTATCACTGTAGCGCCTCCTCATTACTCTGGCCACTCTCTCCAGGACGTTTCTCATCTGTTCCTCGCAAACCCCAAACTTCCTCTGCTTTAAGAGAACAGATACATCTCACTGTTTAGACGCAATTTGGTTGAAAATATTTTTGAAAGTTGAAAAAACTTTTTACCATGCTCTGCTAAACAAAAATTATCCAGTCTGGATCTCTTCTCTGGATGACTAAAGAATAGAAATTGGAAAATTCAGTTTCCTGGGGTGTACTACTTCAGTAAGCAGAAGTGAGCAGTACAGAAATGTGTTCCCACTGATCAGCTTATAATAATACATAGTTTTTTGTTTTCAATCCTTTTACTGGGACTATTTTGTATGGCCAGCAAATATATATGAAAACTGAAGTAAACAATGGTCATCCCCCTTTGGCATACCAAAACAAAACATGCTGGTTAGTTTTTGTCAGCTTGAAGAGGAAACTTCAGGTGAGGAATTGTCTCCATCAGATTGGCCAATGTGCATGCCTAAGGGTCATTTATCTTGATTAATGATTGATGGGGGAGATCCCAGCCTACTGTGGGCAATGCCATCCCTGAGCTGGTGGTTCTGGGACATCAAAGAAAGAAATTTGGAGGGATATGGTATCTCACACCTTTAATCTCAGCACTGGGGAGGCAGAGGCTGGCAGATATCTATGAGTTGGAGGCCAGCCTAGTGAGTTCCAGGGCAGCCAGAACTGCATAGGGAAACCCTGTTGCTCTTGCTCTCTCTCTCACACACACAGCAAGCTGAGCAAGTCAGTAAGTGGAATTCCTCTTCTGCTTCAGTTCAGGCCTCTCTGCTGCTGCCTTGAGTCCTTCCATGGCATTCCTTAATGAGGGACTGTAACTTGTGAGCCAGATAAACTCTTTTCTCCCCAAGTTGCTTTTGGTCAGAATGGTTAATAAAACCAACAGAGAAGCAAACCAAAAACAATTAAAAAAAAAATATGTTGTTAGTAAATTAGTGAACTAGTACTATTGTCAAAACAAAAACATTTAATATAAATCATAATAAGCCTAATTTTGTCTGAAAATTTAATTTAAATATTAAGAGTTGATTCTTTGAATTCTTAATAAAAATGAAATTCTGGAGAGGTGGCACATGCCTTTAATCTCAGTACTCAGGAGGCAGAGGCAGGTGGATCTCTGAGTTCAAAGCCAGCCTGGTCTACAAAACGAGTTCTAGGACAGTCAAAGCTACACAGAAACCCTGTCACAAAAAAATGGAAACAACAACAAAAACACAATGAAATGCACCTTTGAAAAACTGTAATAAACACATTTTGCAGAGGTTAAGAACACACACAAAATCATTTTGTGCTCTTCACTGAAATATTGTTTTGTTGTTGTGTTTTTTTTGGGGGGGAGGGGAGTTTTGAGACAGAGTTTCTCTGTGTAGCTTTGCACCTTTCCTGGAACTCACTTGGTAGACCAGGCTGGCCTCGAATTCACAAAGAGCCGCCTGGCTCTGCCTCCCGAGTGCTGGGATTAAAGGCGTGTGCCGCCACCGCAGCAGCAGCCGCCGCCGCCTCCACCGCCACCACCTGGCTGTTTTTTTGTTTTTAATATCATTAAAAACTTAATCATATTTTAATTTATATATAGGTGTCTATTGAGTTTTAGATTTTTGTTCTATATTAGTCAAGGTTAGTAAAGAAAGAGAAACTAGCAAAGATATTCAACACGAAAGAGATGTCAATTAAAGGAATTGGATGCTTACAAAACCATGTAGAGGTTGGAGCAGCAGGCTG